>NC_140233.1:13507093-13512093 GCF_951802725.1 Rutilus rutilus
GTTATGATGGCATTATATGGCAGCCTGAAGGTCATGTGGGAATTACCTGCAGATCCTCCATGCACTGGTAGAGCTGTTGGTTGGCTTTGGTAAGTCTCCTCTGAATCTCATTGCTCTCCTCTTTGGTCTGAAGAGGCTCTCTCTGCTCTACTTCCTTTCTGTAGAATTCAACATCCTGTTGCAGCTGTTCGTTCTGCAATAATGAACAAATCCATTACTCACCCTGCTGTCAAACATGATTTACAACTAAATGAGTGGATATCACATACAATTACAAGGGTGCATATTATAGCAGCACTCTATAATTGTTATATTATAACAATTACTCATTCCAATCATTTTACTTGCACTGATTCCTTTTCTTTAACTACACAGTGGTGGAACAGTCTCTAAGGGTTTAGGAATAAAAATGTCCAGATGGACCAGATTAAGGACAGTTATAGCTTGCTCTATCGAGAGAGTGTTATGTTGATCATGTTCATCTGATTTTAAGCTATGCAAGCTACACTGATTTAAATACAAGATAAAATTATCGAACCGGCTAATGCAGGTGAGGCTTTATTGAAATGGCTAAAATGAAAGTATGATCAACAAATCTAATAATATGCTGCATTATATGCCATATACTGTTAATGAAGTTATAGCTATGAATATTCCAAATGAATAACTTCATGGCAATAACAAGAAAGAATTATATACAGATACATCACTAAAATTAAACAAAGTTTTAGGCAGGGCAAGTAAAAATCCTTGGGAACAATGTTAGTTTTAAATTAATGGAACTTAATGAAACACTCTATCATATTCCAAACCAGATGGCGATTTTAATTTCTTCAAGGCCACCTTTTGGTTACCAGACCAGATCAGACTGGAGGGGCAGTTCCATCTGACATAAACATGTTTCTGATAAATAGATTGGCTACTCTAATTCTGCCTAATCTGGGGTCTTACCTTCTTTGTAAGCTGCTTTATCTTGAGGGGCAGTGACAAAATATGACAGCAAGGAAAGAAAAGGATAAAAAAAAAGAAAACAATAACAGGCATGCATACAAAAAAAATAAAGAAAATGAAATGAAATGAAATGAAATGAAATGAAATGGTCAGTCAGGGAAATAGCTGAGAAGAGAAGGTGATTTAAGAGATATAATGGAATGGATAATTGGAAGTAACAGAAAGAGGAAGATTTAAAGGGATAGTTCACCCAAAAATGAAAATTCTGTCATCATTTATTCACCCTCAAGTTGTTCCAAACCTGTTTGAGTTTCTTTGTTCTGCTGAACACAAAGGAAGATATTTGGAAGAATGTTTGAAACTAAACAGATCTCAGTCTCCATTGACTACCAAAGTATATTTTTTTCCTACTATGGAAGTCAATGGGGACCGGGATCTGTTGATTACAAACGTTCTTCCAAATATCTTCCTTTGTGTTCAGCAGAACAAAGAAACTCATACAGGTTTGGAACAACTTAAGGGTGAGTAAATGATGACAGAATTTTCATTTTTGGGTGAACTGTCCCTTTAAGATGTCCCCCAAAAAGCATTTGTGCAGGCCCAGAAAAGGATTGGACATACCTCTCTTTTTAATTTCCTATTCTTCTCCTCTGCCTCTTCAGCACGGACAGCCAGCTGTGTGAAAACATGCATCAGTCTGTTATCAATCCTACACCTGCAGCTACAGTATTGTTCTAATAAAAAGGACATCTTCGATTCAATTCAACATTCAATTAATAATTTTATACTTTAATACCTAAAACATCATATAAAGAGCGGTGTCCCACATTTTGAATGCACACATAATTGTCTTCTTTATTATGGAAAAAAAGGATGATTCCTTAAAATCATCACATGAACCTTCCAGCATAGAAGGAAGACAATGAATAATCTCTCATACCATTTTCTAAATTCTTACACAAATTTTAGCGTTCATCAACTCAAGCATTCAACCTTGTTACCAAAGTTATTGTAAAAATTGTTTTTTTTCTTTAACTGATAGGAAATTTAATAGCTCTTGATGTTTGACGTATTTTAGGCTACGGTGTAATCATACAAATAAGTATATAAACTGAGTAATAATAATTAACAACATGTACTTCCTAGATAATTAGGGTTAGGGTTAGTTCTTACTAAAGTACATACATGTGACGTGTAACAGGGACGCTGTAATAAAGTGTTACCGAAAAATAAGTGTTTCTGGCACTATTTAGTACCCTATTCGTGGAAAGCACTGCCTACCTCCTCATTGACTTTCCTTTCCTTGCCCATTTCTTTCTCCAGCTGGGTCACCTCTCTCTCCTTGCGCTCCAGGTGACTCTCCAGTTGGTGGATCTCATCCCGGAGGAAACGTGTGTCCCCCCCTCCCACCACGCGCTGGGCCATCTGGACAGGAAGTGAGACGGATCCGAATAAAGCTCAAGACCCAAAACTCTCCATCTGTGACACTGGTGAGCTGTGCAGCTCAATGACATTTTCACAACAATAAACATATTAAAGGAAACGTGATGTGTGGAACAATTATAGTTATAACAGAAAGCAAGACACAGGGAATTAAGCCAGTAATCCTCTTAAGTACTTGTACACAGACTGTTCACAAACCGCACATAATAAGCACACTTGTATGCAATTATTAGTGAAATTCCTCTCTTACCTCCAGCTCACCTTCCAGTTTTAGAACTTTAGCTTTCAGCTCATTTTCTGCAATCATTTAATATGCAAGCATCAATATATTACTAAATAAATTGCACCAAGCTATTACAATAAATCATAAAATATGATTATGTTGTTTGAAACAATTACAGTGCTTGCAAAGCTCTAGTGCTTAAAGGAGAACTCCGGTCAATTTTAACATTGAGCTCATTTTTTTGTACATTTGGAGTGCTGTCAATACAGAGAACAACGACAAAAATCGGTGTTGCCTACACCGAGTTATTCTATTTTTAAAATTTGCACCCTATTGACTTCAATGGGGCAAGTAGTAAGCCTGCTTTTTAGCCTCTTAACATCCTTTAAGTGTCATTACAAGTGCACAGAAAATGTGAGTGATTCCTTCCGAGTGAACACGGGTGGAGCTGACTGCAGTAGATGTTAGAGATATTAATAAAAATGAAGTTAATTCAGCCAGCGCTCATACCTTTGTTTACATCCTGTTTTTGGTGGAAGGCCATAGTAATCGATTGTCGAGTTCACGCGCATAGGTTTAGTACATATGATCAACGCGCGTGAACTCGACAATCGATTACTATGGCCTTCCACCGAAAACAGGATGTAAACAAAGGTATGAGCGCTGGCTGAATTAACTTCATTTTTATTAATATCTCTAACATCTACTGCAGTCAGATCCACTCGTGTTCACTCTGAAGGAATCACTCACATTTTCTGTGCACTTGTAATGACACTTAAAGGATGTTAAGAGGCTAAAAAGCAGGCTTACTACTTGCCCCATTTAAGTCAATAGGGTGCAAATTTTAAAAATAGAATAACTCGGTGTAGGCAACACCGATTTTTGTCGTTGTTCTCTGTATTGACAGCACTCCTAATGTACAAAAAAATTAGCTCAATGTTAAAATTGACCGGAGTTCTCCTTTAATACAGATTCACATTCATTCACTCCATTCAAGCTTTATTAAATAACTTCAGCCTTAGGTTTGAATTTCAAAAGCTAATTGCCATTGATGTCATATTTGCATGAAGAATTCTGATTGGTCTATCAAACCAGTGCATGATTTATTAATGAAAATGTAATTTTTATTCGCGTAATGAGACGTTGCGTCAAAAAATGCATTCATTTAATATTAGATTAATTAAAACTGAACACTATTCTTTTGTTTCCTTGCCAGCACTTTTATTTTCAGTAGGAAATGCAAAATTAATAATGACTGTACATACCAATTCTTGCTTGGTCCACACCTGCGCTGTCTACAACTTCATAGGCACATTTAATTTCATCAAGTTTCATCTGAGGGTCAGAAAGACATCTAATATAACATCAACTGCAGATGGCTAGACTTCAATGATCAGATAATTGAATTGAAAGAAATTCAAAGGTTTCCAAATGAAAGAGCAGATGTGTGGTGACTGTGCTATGGGAGTAAAATAATGACAAATGTTTTTGAAACAAATAAGCTTGTTGAATTGCACTAGTTGAAAAAATATGCATTGCATTGACACCGCTTGCATTTAATGCATTGTATTTTTATGGGATGAAATTCAACATAGTTGAAGGTGAATATTTCAATTCAAAACATTTCACACACGTTTTCATTAATTATTAATAATTTCAATAATTTCATGGTTAATACAATGCATATTTTTTCAAGTAGTGCGATTCAACAAGATTTTTTGTTTCAAAAACATATGTCATTATTTTACTTCCTTACGGTGCATTAGTCTTACCCTCAGGAGAGTTCGTGAAATTCTAAAGAGCTGAATCATTTTCTCTGAATCATCTGCTTTAAGGTCCCGTGGTTTGACCTACATGGGAAGGAAAAGCATGATTGTCAGATGAATGTTTTTGTCCATAGCACATTCCAATAAGCAGATGTTAGTCTGGAAGCAAAGCCCAGGATAGAGATGTTCAACATTTTTTCTAGTTTAGCTGGAAAGGTAGATTTTTTTTTTGAACATGCAACCTTACATACAAACAATACCCAAGCATTGTAACTTTGCATTTGCACATAGTAACACTTCAAATTGTTACATTTTTTTTAATGTGTAAACAGTTAAATGAACGAATTTGACACAAATATACAGTATATTTACACTGCCGTTCAAAAGTTTGGGATCTGTAAGATTTTTAATGTTTTTTAAATAAGTCTCTTCTGCTCACCAAGGCTGCATTTATTTAATTAAAAATACAACAACAAAAAAAACTGTAATATTATTTCATTTAAAATAACTGTTTTCTGTTTGAATATATTTTAAAATGTAATTTATTCCTGTGATGCAAAGCTGAATTTTCAGCATAATTTCTCCAGTCTTCAGTGTCATGATCCTTCTGATTTGAT
>NC_140233.1:14884241-15119241 GCF_951802725.1 Rutilus rutilus
ATAGTCTTTTTTTAATAATATGTATTATGAATATTAGACATTTTATGAAACAAAATGGTAACAAAAATCGTACGATTAATCACAGTTAGTTAGCTCTTAAGATATTGACAGCCCAGTATTTTAGTTTAATATTTTATTTTATTTATAGGTTTAACTTAACAAAATGAAACTATTTCCAGGTCCTCCTGGTATGGGAATCTCTTTTTGGAACGTCATCCGTCCTGTACCCCCACCTCTAATGTTTAGTTCCCACATTTCCCCCACTTCACTTCATAACTCCTGTGGCCACTGCTGCTCAGTGAATGCACTTTCCAATAGTGCTGTCGATGACACACAAAACCGTTCTTGCTGCTAGTGTTTTTTTGCGAGTTCATGGCCGCAGTGGTGTGAGTGTCAGGGTGAGGAGAGGTGAGGACTCTCTCTGCAATCTGTGCCCAGCAGCACTCACTCCGAGCGGGGGAACAGAGGACGCGCTGCCCCCCCCTCCTCATCCACCCCTCCCGGCATGGCTGGCTCTGTCACTGCCTGCTAGGGTGAGATGACTTTACCTGCGGGCTGTGCTTTTTGAAAATCGCTCGCTCTCTCATTCTCAAACACTCACTCACTTTCTCTCTCATTCCCTCGTGAAAAGAAATTGAATTAAGCACCCAGATACGGCAAAAGCTCTGAGTTATTTGCTGCATTGAAGCTGTGCATGATGTTCAGAGCTTCATTTGCTCTATAGAGCTCTTCAGGGCAGTTTGGAATGAATGTAAAATACACAGCATACAAATATTTGAAAATGATAATTCAAGTAAAAGAATGTGATACACAGTAATACTTATTTGGGGACTTGTTTTTCACAGACCTAAACAATGCTTGTCTGTTTCGCATTAATTGTTATGATATATACCGTTCATGCAGTTGATATTGATTGAATGTTCTTGCCATTCAGATGCAGCAGCAGGAACTCGCCCAGATGAGACAGCGGGATGCCAACCTTACAGCCCTTGCTGCCATTGGACCCCGCAAGAAACGCAAGCTTGACTCTCCTGGGGCCTCAGCAGGTGCAGAGGTAAGACCCTTGGGCCCTTATTTATTTGGACCTCCAAACTAAGGTTCATTTGTGCCAATACTAAGTAGATTCAAGCGTGTCAGCTCCTGAAATGCAGTATGTTTCTCTCACAATTCTTTAAACCCAGCAAATGTTTAAAAAGCATTTTTTAATAGTTTAATGTAGTATAACAATGACCAGACACTTTTGCCATAAACCAAACTAACCAGCTTATGTGGTTCATATTACAAACATGAAATGGAATAAAGATTGTACAAGATTGTATTCTTATCTACTAAATGTCTTTTGAGTGAATGAACTACAAAGCACTGGTAATATTGTCAAAAAACTGGTAAAACAAAAATATTTTTGCTTTGGGAATCTGACTGTTGCACTCACAAGCTTATAATATATGGCCATAATAAATGCCCCAACCAGAGATATGCTTATTGGCTTTTTTGCTTGGGCAAAGCTTATTTGTGCTAATTTAGTAAATCATGCATGTGTCATTTCAGTTCTATGTAAATAATGTGACTTCACATGCTGCAGCCCATGGCAAATTATCAATAAGAGATGTGCCAGACGATATTGCACATAAACGATCATTACCACTATTAACATTAACAGTAGGGGCTGCCTTCTAATGACCCGCCACATGTTTTAGATCTTCTCTTTACTTGCATTGGAACAATCTGCTGCTGTGGAGGGCACTAAATGTCCCTTTATGGAGAGCATAAATAACCAAATAAAAGCATTATTTCTGCTCTATGAATGCACTGCCGACCTCTTTCACTATGGATTACCTTCATCCACCCACATAAAGCATAACCAAAACAGATCAGCAAACAGAACCAAACTTTGATTACACAACTTCATGCTTTCCCAGATGCCTTTTTTGGTGTCACAGGTAAGAGCGTTTGCGTCCAGAATGAAGGAAAGTAGATGTCTTCTCTCTTTGTTTTCATCCCATCATTTCTGTCTTTCACATCCAACTCAACGTTGCCTTCGGCAGTGCCTCCCCCAACATGTGCGCAGAAACTCGAGCACACACTGCCTCAGTGTGGAGCAAAGTGAATATGACTTTTCTAAAGGGGTCGGTCCTCGCCCAGAGGTCCGTGGCTGGGCCTGCTCTGAAGGGTCCAGTCAGAGATTTCATCACAGCAATGTGCCTGAAGGGCAGCATGGCCCTGAGCGGGAGGCAACCATGTCATTATGGCTCCACTCATTCTTCCCCCACCCTCGTGTCCTGACAGCAAAATACCTCGTCCTTGCTCCCTGTTCGTTCTCTGCGAGCTTCCTGTGGTGTCGTTCTGCGGGGAACTTTGTCGGGGACATAGTGATAAAACACTCAAGTTCTTGTTTGCAGCGGTTGAGGAAAGGGCGCAGTTTTCTGCTTGGCCTTTGTCTGGCCTCGACGCCCTTGAGGCGGTTTGTTGTTTAATTGCTATTCCGTCTGTCTTTGGGTTGATGAAGCATTTAGGCCAGAGGGCAAGCCTGCAGGACTGCTCGAGGGTAGATTAGTCACAAGGGCAGGTGATGAGGACGTTTCTGAAGGGCGAGTTTTAGGGCACGCTGTAATAAAGGCCGCTGAGTTCCTGTGGGCCTGCATACCAGACTGAGCCTGGGGGCAGATCACACATGAGGGTTCAGAGTTGAGCTGTCCTAACATGGGCAGCCCATATTAACATGTTCATCTCAGTCCTGAGGCCAGGGGGATGAAGAGGATGACAGATTGAGAAACAATCCATGTGGAAAAAGAGGAAGAGAAGATGTTTTCATATTATCTGGTGCACTTCTTGAACCATTTTTTTTTTTTTTTTGATCAACATAATTCTTGACGCAAAACTAACCGTGAGCAACTTCTCGCCCCGCATGAGTTTCGTAAGTGTAACATGTTGGCTTTAACTTTCAGTTCGTTTTGTGAAAAGTGAGTGTTACACACCTTCATTGTGGTCTAAACCTTTTATGACTTTCTTCTCTGAAACAAAAATACAAATTGAAGATATGAATGCACCATTGATCAGTACTACAAACATTTTCTTATTGTATCTGTGCACATCTTATATTATTACTACTACTATTATTTTTTTTCAAGATCACCATGATTCTTGGTGTCCACTAACCACAAGCAAATTCTCAGCCCGCATGCATTCCGTAACATGATGGCTCTAACTTTCGGTTCAAGTCAAGAAAAGCGAGTATTGTGAGAAGGAAAAATGGAGACGAAAAGCAAGAAGAAATGTATCTCTCGTACAGAAAAGGAGAATGAATATACGGTTGCCCTTCCCTGCAGCAGAATTAACAGGCATCACATGGAAAACAATCTCAGCCCCGGCTATGAAAGAGAGGAGAGGGCCATTAAAAGCAGCCTGAAGGGATGGACTGGACCCAATATCACTAAAGCAAGCTCTCACTCACTGAAGTGAGGGCTCGCTCACAGGCAAAGAACCGTGCAGAGTTCTATAGCCACAATTAAAATCTCCCCCTCTGCCAGATCGGCCAGAGGGCAGAGACTGAATGGGGGAGGGAGGGGGGACGTGGGGGCAGACATGGAATACCAAAGGCAGATTGAAATGTGTAGCCAGTAATGAGCACTACCAAAGCATAGCTTTTTGCAGCAGCAGTCTAAAGTTTAAACATTACCAGTCATTGAACTGAGAGTGTGGTTGTTCTGAATGTGTCATTAAAGGGACCGTTCATTCAAAATATAACACCGCCATCATTTACTCTGCTGCATGTTGTTCTAAACCTGTATGACTTTCTGTTCTGCAACAAAGACAAACCGCATATAGGGATGCACAATAGATCGGTAATTTATATATATACAAAATTCTTATTTTCAATTTTGACCTTGTTTGGTCAATTTTCAATTTTGAAAATAAATTCTTATTTTCAGTTTTTCAATCTTGATCGTAAATTGTTGTTTCTGGAAGTAATGACAGATCTCTCTCTATACATGTTCTCTAATTATGACACATTTCTCGAAGTATGCCAGACTTCTCCAATCATTTAATCATCTTAAACTCATCCCTTTTTAAAAAAAAATCAACTGCAAGCTTGCATTCAGATCTGCCTCCATTTAATCAGCAACTAAAGGATAGAACCAGTTCCCATCCTACTTTTTTATTTGTTGATTTGTTTTGTTCAGATGTACGTCACAATACGTAAGAAAAGATTTATTGCTATTTACGTTTCATTGTGACTTTAATCTTTAGAAAATTTCTAAATCAATATAAATTTTTCCTGAATTCACAATTGATTTGTTTTATTTTTTGTTTTCTAATTGTATTTAGACAAAATAGTAATAGAATTTTATTATCAGTGCATCCCTGATTGCATGGTGTCCAGAGCTCGTTTTCTATAATGGGCACTGACACTGTTAAACTTCCCACAAACTGTCTGTATGACTCGTGCACCATATTTCAAGCGGTCGTAAGCCATAGAATCTTTTTTTTTTTTTTTTTTTTTTAGGTTTCCAGTAGGCTCCCATTTTCTGTCCCCTACATGCCTTAACCTTGTGCTTTATCTCTGTGGTTTGTTACCGTTGTATAAAGTTGGATCATTAATATAAAATTCACACAGATTCTCTTGTTTCCTGTGGCAGATTTTGCCGGTTGATTGGAGCGCCAGTGTGTGTTTTTTTTTTTTTTTTTTTTTATGCACGGTGATGTGATGAGTCTTGTGTGCGCTATCTGTGGGTTATCTGCATGTGTTTTGACATGATAAGAAGGAGCATGAAGAGTCTGTTATCAGTTTGTAGGGGTTGCGCTGAATAACATAATGCCAAAAATTGCCTCTTTCTGACCTCAGGCTATCATTGCAAGAAGTGGAAGGTCTTTGTTAGTGGTAAGGGTTTTGTAAGAGTGATGTGTTCTGTTTTTCTTAATTTTGTATTGATCAATTCCTGCTTTGACAAGCATTTTTTCATCCAATATATTAAGGGAGGTTAAATTGGGTTTATTTGATCGACCCAGAAAAGTCCTAGTGTCAGACTGAAAAGGATTTTAAATTGGAGGGCTAGTTACAGAAAATTCAACTAAAGTCAGAAATATATATTTATTTATTTTTTGGAGCCAGATTTTGCAGTGATGTTGTTGCAAATATTTTTGTGGTTTTATTACCCTAATTTATGCATTAAATATTTATTTGTAGATCTGGGTATTACTGCTATATGATTCATTTCGGTAAATAAACAATGCTAATCTTTTTACATTAATCATTTTTGACCCGCAACACACACAGTAAAAATCTTGCTTAAAGACACAAGCAATGTGTGACACTTAATGGACTTACTGTTGTCTGTACAGGGAGTTGACAAAATATTTAGCTATGATCAAATGAAGAGCAGGGCCTCCAGAATATTTTCAGTCCTTCTTGGAATACTGTTATAAAAGTCTTGATGTGTGAGGAGTGGAATATTGCATCATTCTCCATGAGAAAAGTATCTTGAAGGATGAAGGAGATGGAATTTTCTGTTCCTACTGTGTGTTTGAGAACTTCACATGATGGTTCGGGTTTGATGATGCTCAGATTGAGAACTTGGTGAGACCACAAATGCATTTGACCTTATCTTGGCTTAAAATGTATCATCAAACCATTTACCTGTCTGGATGTAGGAGAAAAGAAGAAACATGGCTCTTCAGAACATTACCTTTTTTCCATTGCTCTGGGGTTTGTGTGGTGTTCTTGCTCCAATTTAAGCATCATTTGTTGCCATTTTTGCAATTACCGAATGGCAGCCCAACCATATGTTTCAGCTTTCATGACCAGTTCATGTTCAGCGTGTCTCAGAGTACTTTTGCTACTTACTGTTCTTTGTTGCTTGGAGATTGTGATCATCTTGTTTGTGTAGTCACTCTTAGCGTTGCACCCTTTTGTCTTTTTTTACCTGTTATGGCTAATAAAGTTTTTGTGGGCTATTTGGTAAAATGAATAAGGTGCTCTAAATTCAGTTCCAGCAATAACAGCACAATAGACCCCAAAGAGGAACGTTTCCAGCCATCAACTCTTTTAGAATGCAAGTGCATGCTTTTCGCTAGCTTATAATGATGCCCCTCTATTTTGCCCACATCAATGAAAAAGCATTCGGCTCCGTCAACAAAGTCAAGCCTTTGGCGCTTTTAAGATGCCCATCTCAGAAATTAATTACCTCCCTTGTTAATCTTTGCTAATTAAAATTGTAAGTTTATTGGTTCATGATAGCCATGGAAGGACAACTTGGTGAGTGTTCCCTCCAACTGCAAGAGTTTTGTGAAAGTTTGGCTTTAGTTACACAAATCAGAACAATGGGGGAGACTCTTTTCGATTTATTGGCCTGATATAGCTGTTGAGACTGGAGTTTTTACCCTCTTTTTTTTTTCTTTTTTTTTTTCTTTTTTGAATTTGACTTTTGTACCCACATATGGTGACATCCATTTGTTCCTTTTTATTTTGTGAAAGAAAACAGTTGGTCCAAGATTAGCTGCAGAGGTTGCCTACATGTAGACTAATCCATTAGTGTGGATAGGTTATTGGCTTCCTTTCTGCTGCTCAAATGGAAACCCATTAACGGAGGTAATGTGTGCCTCTGGCGAAGCCCACGGCACAGAGGCAGTGGAGGGTGTATGTCTCATGGAGCAAACACACACTGGTGTTTAGAAGACTAACAGTCTCCTGAACCGATGAGCCAAATATTTCTTTTACTGTCACTTTCTTTCTCCTTTTTTTTTTTTTTTTTTTGCGTAAATTTTTTATGCTTGTCCTCCTTAACTCTTTTCTCTGTCTTTCTCTATATATCTCATACTTTCAACTGTTTTACCCTTTCTCTCTTTCGCTCTTTTGCTTTCTCCTGACGCTCTCTGGCTGACACTGGCTTGGGTACAGAGTCACATTGATCTGTGAAAAATCCTTCAGGCAATCATGAAATATTAAATTCAAGTCGTACTCTACACATTTCTCTCCTTTCTCTCTTTCGTTCCCTCTCTCTCTTTATCGCTTTCCTTCCCGATTCACCATGTCCTTCCTTGCGTTTAGTTTATTCGCACTCCATTTCATCAGTTGGAACAAGTTACAACCTTTCACAAGTCACACAGACTGATCTCTATCTGCGTTTTAAGCGGTTTGTTTCTAAATCTTAAATGTAAACGCCTTTCTGGAGTTATTAACCAGAACAGTCAGTCGCAAAGCACTCTTATTAAAGGATTCAAGAGCATTTATTTGTTGATGCTATAAAAATAAAAACAAAATGGTTGTCTAATTTATGTAAATCATGTGTGATGATTTTTTATTTTTATTATTATAATATTTTAGATTGACCAAGGGCGTTCCTCAGTTGGTATACACATTGTGGTTGTGAATGGTTATACCAATTGAGGAAATGTTGATTTTGTCGATTTATGTATATATATATATATTTGTTCCGCAATTATGTACATTGTGGTTATTAATTTCTTCATATTTATATTAGTATTGTTGCATTTAAGAGGAGAAAGAGTGCAGATCTATTTCCGGTGTATTTGTAGACGGCTTAAAGAGTAAATCTAAATGGTTATATACATTCTTAGATTTCCTGCCCTTAATTTTTTTTTCTTTCTCCCCCACTGCCAGAGATCTCTGGTTGGTTGTGTAAATAATCTGTTTCATATTACCGCAATGACCCTCTGTGTATGTAGAAGCCAGAGGGGTATTGGCACCATCTTGGCTTACCCTCCTGATTCCCTCAAGCTGTTCAGCTACCATTACAGCTCATGCTATTACTCTTTATACATTGTGTTTATTCTGGATTGAAACACAGTAGGCGTGCATTTCGCCATTCGGAATGTAACCGCAACAATGTTTGTTAAATCAGCTTATTTTGAAAGTCGAGACACAAAATCGGTAGTAGTGGAGACATTAACCATCCAGTCCACTGTAATGGAACATTTTTTTGTACTCCAAACCAAAGAGTGTTTTAAAGACCATCATGCCACAATCTTTGTTGAGCTACTCCGTGTGTTTTGTATAGCATCGCCCTCGAGCTTAATGTGTACCTTGTAGCCATGTAAGCTGTTGACAAGTGCTCTTTTTTTATACAGACAACACAATGTGGGAGAGCTGTTTGAATTGCAGGCAGATGTAGGCAGAATGTTCGTTCTCCCGCAAGTGCTGCCTGAAGCATCCCGGTTCATTGTGCTGAGAGAGTGAAACAGGGCGAGAAAGGGATACGCTGTTTCTAAAATGTGTGCAGAATAGTTGTGAATTTGCACCGTGGATATTTACCACACAGATTTGAGAGACGTACATTGTCAGAGTGTCAAATTAGACACTTATGCTTAATCCTGAAAAAACAGATAGGGAGAGGTCTGGAGATGTCAGCTCCTACAGCCCGGATGAATCACAGTATGTGGCATCTTCTGACATTCATATCTGATCCAAGTGTTTGGCATACATGCTGCACTTTTGGTTTACCGAAAATACTTTCCCTTTTGGTGGTTATTAGCAATGATTATGGCAGATTTGAGAGCTTTGTATATTGATAAATGCTAGTAATAGATATTTAGTCCATTGACTAGAACCTGCGCCATATCTAGAGACTATAGACTTGGGGTGGGTTCTTTTAATCGATAATGTGATCAGATACCACTAAGAACGCCCTAGAAACAACATAGCATCCACCCAGAATACCCCAGCAACCACATAACATGGTAAAAACAAAAACTCAAAACAGCTAGCTTGTTATGCGGTTGTTAGGGTGTTTCTAGGGTTTTACCAACTGCATAGTAACATGCTAAACAAAACTAGAAAAAACTAGGATGTTATGTGGTTGTTAGGGTGTTTCTAGGGTTTTACCAACGGCATAGAAACATGCTAAAAAATATCTAGAAAAAATAGCATGTTATGTGGTTGCTAGGGTGTTTCTAGGGTTAAATGGGTGTTTTTTTAGCAACCACATTGCAACATGCTAAAATAACCCCTTAACAACTGTATAGCAACATGCTAAAACCACTCAAAACACTATTGAAAGGCAATAGCAACCACCCAGAATACAAGTTTTCTTTAGAGGATCTAGTTTTAACTATTCCGTTAGTGGCTCTCAATAAAATTTTTAGTAAAGGATGAAGGGAAAAAAACATCTGTTTGATTTAAGGATTTTAATTTGATGGTGTGTTGGATTCATGGTAGATTTAAGGGTATTCATGGTAGTATCTTCACCAGTTGGACTTTGTTGTGTCTGTACTTAATTGTGTGGTGAGGTAATGATGGAACACCACAAAACCTTACATGCTCTTGTTATGGTTGGGGCCGCAGGCCTGGATTTTATCCCAGCTCTGCCCCTCAGCTCCTCAACTTCACTGGAGGCACAGGAACTGCAGCTTTGCCACTATTTCACTAATTAGAAAATCCCCTTCCCCACAGCAAGACTTTTTAATTATGTGTAGTGTCAACTACTTTACAGATTTAATCCATGGATAATACACACCGAACCACAAACTAGGATTTTGTCATAATTGGGCTGGAAAAGTGACCATGGTCTTAGCAGCTTTCGTAGAACCATCTTACACTCTTAAAAATATAGGTTCTGAAAGGGGGGTTTTGCCATGCAAACCTTTTGCTTCGCCAAAGAACCTTTTTGTGAACAGGTCTTAAAAGAACATTTTTTTTTTCTTAGTGTGAAGAACATCTTGATAATCTAAAGAACCTTTTTCCACTATAAAGAGCCTTTTTTGCAATGGATGTTAAAGGTTCTTCATAGATTCATCAATGCCAATAAAGAATCTTCATTTTTTAGACTTTATTTTTAACTCTGCATCTTCTTTGAGGAAGATGTTGTGGTTTAAGCAGCCTGTTTTGAAGCCCAACCATGTCCCTCATAGTTTTGTAATTGCACAAGGTTAGATGGTCCTGGATCAAAGTAAAAGACTGCCATCAAAAAGCCGGATAGTATAGGGTTAAAGTGAAGTGGAGCAGGGTTGTGTAGCCCCGGGCGGCAGTTCTGCAGAGACTGGGCTGTGTTCGTGCAGAGGCAAGGCGAGTCATTTCCCCAAACGCTGGAGACACACAGAACCCTCAGGCACTCTCTAACCTTTAGAGGCCAGAAGTGCTCACAGTCGTTTGGAGGAATAAGGTGGAGTAATAAGGTTTTTTCTCTCCATTTTGTCTGGCGAGGGTTTTTTCTGTGGTGGTTTGGTCACTTTGAGTTGAAGGGCTTCTCAATTCTAGGGTAGCTTCGGAGCAGAGCTGCTTCTTGCATGACTTGTACACGTTTTGAAGATTTTAAGGCCTTTACATCTGGTTGAAGGATACGTTTCATGCCTTTCTGCTCAATTCATGGCTTTCAGAGACCTACAAGTGTAAGCTGCCTCATCTCTTCAGGGTTTGGAGCCAGTTCCTCTGGAGGTGTTTGCTGTCCTACACACAGTGAACACGCGCAAACACAACTCAAGGGTTTAAAACACACTTTAACCCTAATGACACTCGAAAAGATAGCTTGTGCACCCTACATATTCCACTCCACAGCTAATGTGGTTTAAAAAATACATTTCTCTCAGTGCCTGGGGCATGTTAATGCTCACATCTGTAATATATTCATCCATATCTTTACACATTTATGCAGGCTTAACAAGCTCCATCTCTAACGCACCACAAGGATAGTGGCAAAATGCCCTGAGCGTGTTCACCCACACATGCTAACTGTGAAACGCAGTCTTCCTGTACTGCAGTATCGAGTTGAGCAAGTAAAACTGTATCTTACTAAAGGCTAGAGTTTAGGTGATTACATATTAGATTTTTATTTTTAAAAATGAGATATGTTTTGCTTTTTGTAAATATTTTATTATGGGTCAACGATAAAAATGTAGTTCTTAGAAATGAACTCTTTTGTATTCATTATGGTTCTGAAAAACTTTTATACAGTTTTCACAAAAAAGTTTCAATTCAATGATAAAAATGTCATGTGTAACCGCCATGTAAAGTAATAACATTTTCCTGACAACATGTATAATGTCTACAGATCCTAATTATTTTTTAATATTTTTAATTTTAATATTTGTTTTTTTTTTAAAAAAAATTCTATTAAGCTTTGATTTATTTTTGTATTGTTTAGTTAGTTGCCTAGGTACAATTTCAAATGTAAGTGTTCCATGTAATATTTACATTTTATTTTATTTCAGCTTTATTTCAATTAACAAACTATTTTAATAATTTATCAACAATAGCATTATTTAGGTGTACCACCTGCAAAATGTATGTAATTTAATATTTAAGATATTAATGTTGTAATGGAAAAAAAAAGCTTCGAATGAAAAAATTTCATTATTTTAATAAGACTTTTTCTTTATATAATATCAGGACATGTTTCACTTTTATGCACGCTTTTAAAAAAAATATGAAATTAATCTTAATTCAAAAATAGCATTCAAGTCGTTGCATGTAAGAATCAAATGTTTGAATAAATAAGATGTCGTTGACCTATTCATTTGAAATCAAGTACAGTGGGTCTGTGTTGAAGACCTCGTTCATAAGTGTTTGCTGACTGTTGCATGACATTTTTAAATTACGTTTCTCCACACACACATACGGCATCCAATGCTCGGCATTGATTTCATGTTTAGTTAAGTGTGTGCAATATGTAACCCAGTGGCTTACTATCACTTGATCGTGTCCTTAACTTCCTGGAACAGTCTCTTCTAGGTGTGGTTAATCACTGAAAATTTTGGCAGTAATCTCTGATTTTAGTTTTGCGTTTCATTCTTTCTTTAAAGTGCTCATAACAATTAAACATTAAACGGCGTACAAGACCACGCACCGACCTGCCAGCGTAAACATGTCGTGTCCTTTGCCAGCCCTGGGTGTGTGTGAGAGTTGGAATCATTCAGGGTGTGTAGCATGTATGAGGGTGATATAGATCCCACAAAGCTGCATGTTGTTTCTGTAGGGTGTGGTGTGTGTTTTGTGCCCAGAGGCCATCTTACACCTTCTCACGTACACTTAGTATTCAGTGAAGGCTGGAGACCCTAACCTCATTCTAGCCGAGTGATGTCACGCTATAGACCCCCTGTACGGCTGGTGAATACGATACACATGCGATCTTCCTCACTCCTCCAGGAAATTGGTTGTAAGGTCTTTCCCCCTCAAGGTGGACTACATAAATAATCTTAATGCTGAGAAAGCTGGTCGTTAGCCCTCTGTTTCATCGTCTTGACTAGTAATACATAAGCATAGATTTTATTTGAAGGATCTTTGTTTTTCATAAGAGTGTGGCTGTGATCTCACTCTTTCCCACTCACATTTGTTTGAGTCAAATCTGAAGAGGAACTGCTTTGAGATACTGTAGTTGAGATCAAAAGTCTGCTGCCCGGGGCATGAGGTGTGGTTCTCTAGCCTCGAGCTGAGAACAGATGATCACATGTTGTGCAGGTGTGCTGACAAACACACAAAAGCACAAAACCAAAGGATCTTTGATGACTGCAAGGTCTTTACTGCAAAAATGCTTGCAAAAAAAAAAAAAGAAAAAAAGAATTCAAATCAAGGCCAGACTGGTTCGGCTCAGATTTAGTAGCACAAAGACTTCAGTTCAATTTTGCATTTTATTTGATTTGAATTATTTTGGACTATTTTAAATAAACACAAACCTTTTGGCCTCATTTTTTTTGTCTTGTTACCATTTTAAATTGAACACAAAACAATCTGACCTAATCGAATCTTTGAGAATAAAAAAGATTTCATTTTATTTCCTTTTACTCTTAAGTTAGACATAACTATCTGACCCAATTGAGTCTTTGAGAATATAATTTTTTTTGTTACTATTTTAAATTAAATACAAAGCAATCTATCTTAATCCAAAAGTAGATTTTTATATAATTTTATTTCTTTTTTTTTTTAAGTTAAACATGAACACAAAATAATGTGACCTAATATTTGAGAATAATGAAAATGTTTTTTTTTTTTTTTACTATCTTTTCAGTCCAATTTTATGGTTTAAAATTAAAAGCACAATAATCCGACCTAATCCAATCTTTGAGAATTAAAATTTGTTTTAAAATTTGTATAATAATAATAATAATATTTAAAAAAAAATGTTATGCTATTAGTCGTGAGAGGGTAATAGCAGAGCAGAGATTTTATACAGTAAAATGTTGGCAACAGCAAAGACAGACATTTAATAAATGGTAACATTTGTTAAAATTAACCACTTGTTTTTTTGTTTAAAAAAAAATAAAAAATTAACAGCCTACTTTAATGTAGAAACCATTTATTGTCATCAATCACAGCCTTGGCAAACGTTTATCAACCTATGACAATGACCTAATGAATTCTTTCATTATTCCCATTCAGCTTCCTGCGGGCTCCTCTGGATCAGCGACCGGCTCTACCTCATCCTCCACGTCTTCAGTCCGGCAGACCCGTCAGCGCATCACCCGGGTCAACCTCAGGGACTTGATCTTCTGCATGGAGCAGGAGCGAACCACAGCCAGGTCCATGCTGCTCTACAAGGCCCTTCTGAAGTAGCACTGATCCAGTGAGATGGATGAGATCATCCACCCTAATGGTACTCCACCTGCTTGACTCTCAGTAATACGTTCAAGTCTTCCTCTCCTTCTCCACATTCATCTCCGGTTTGTGCCTTCAGACTCACCTGTGGCATGAACTCTTTGATCATTACGAGCTTGTTGCTGTGAAACTTCTAAACGCGGCCGTTCTGGAGATGAGAAGGTTCTGGAAAAGCACGTAAGCCGGCGGCTGTGGACACCATGTGATTATCCCCTTTGGGTGACCCTTTTATGGTTTTATTTCCCCTTTGTTTTGGATTAATGAGCCATCATTTTGAGCAATGTTGATCTTTTTATTCATTAACTTGAACTCAGACTGGTTTTACGTTTCAGGATAGAGATTGAGATTTGTTTTATATAAATAGCGGCTGGACTTGTTTTTAACCGAAAGCCTCGTTTGCAATAGAGACACTGGAAATGTGAATGCAAATTTTTAGAGGTCTAACGAGTCGGGAGTATTTTTAGTAACTTATAAGTAGCTCATCTTTAAGTCTCTGAGGAAACGTGTGGATGTTTTGGGGGGATTTTTTTGTTACAGATTTATGCAAAATGAAGAAACTCTGTGTTGTAAAACACTGACTGTCTTTCATCCTATTGGATGGTCTTTTGAAATTCAGTGACAGTTTTGTCTCGCACACTCAGTGTGGAGTTAAATGTGTGTACGGTTTCACTAGTGTCTGTGTTAAGTATACTGTGAAATGGTGCCTTACGTGGCCCTCCTAGGGCACCATTGTTTTTTAATCAAATTCACGGCATGGAATTATCTAATATGCTAATACTAATATGCATCGCTTCTACAACGATTCTAGAGCAGGATCTCTCGTAACTTATTTGTGGAGAAATGGCAGGTTGTACGTATTGTTAATTTGATCATTTTTTTAAATACGTTCAAAATAGGGTGGTTTTCGCAGACTGCAGTAATGATTTTAAAATACTAATGTTGCATTTTGGATCCTGTACTTTTGTGTATGAAATTAAATTTCACAATAAATTTAGTATCTGTCATCGGGCATTATTTTATGTCTCAAATAGCGAATATTTGTAAACTGCCCTTTATGACATGCAGTAGGAGAGGAAATGACATTGTTTGACATGTACCTTTTGGCGTTGTACAGATGTATGTTGGGAGACGGTCAACGTTCATGTCACGTGCAATGATTCCTTTGAGATCTGAAGCAAAATCTTTTTCCATCACTCAGATTGGTTTTAATTTTTATTGTTTGTGCTGACGTTTGGACAAACAGTATTGTTGATCAAGGGATTGTCTTTTGTCTAAAAAAACATATCTATTAGAATTTCTATTTTTGCTAAATTTAACAATTTTTGAATGTTTGGTTGGTTTGGAAAAAAGTGCTCATCTCTATTAAATTTGTACTTTTGTAAAAGAATAAAGTTCCTAATTATACTTCTGGCATGACTTTCTTCGATGTTTGTTTTACATGAATGAATGTCAAAGTCAACTTGAATACACTTTCATATTGTCTTGATAATTTTACATCACAATGAATCAACTTTATTTGGCAGGCCACACGGGCTATTGGTTAACGTTAATCATATGTCCTTACATCCTAACATTTCAACATGTTAGGATGTAAGGACATAATTACCAGCAAGTAAAGGGTCAAATAAACATGGTCTGATTCCTGAGACAATTTTTGGTGTCTTTAACTACTATGTACTAACATTTAAATAAAAAAAATTGGTACAATGCACTCATTGTTTAAATACGTGTTCTACATTGTACTTGTATTATGACATACCAGTATTAAATTATATCTGTAATTACACTGTTGACGCTCCCCTTAACCCAGTGTTTCCCAACCCTGTTCTTGGACACATTTTGGATATCGGTCGCGTCTGACTCGTCCATTTCAGGTGTTGGAGTCTCTACTGTTATGAACAGGGTTGGGAAACCTAAACATACCACAACCTGTTCATCACCTTACCTGTATCCCACCTCAATAGCAGCAAAAAGTACACAATTGTGCATAAGATGTGTGTGTGTATATATATATATATATATAAAAAAAAACCTAGCCAAGTACACAGTAGTTAAAGACGTCTGATATAAACTGAGAGCCAATTGTTTTTTTTGTTTTTTTTCACCATTGACTGCAAACTCATTCAGGTGAGGCTCTATACCTTTCATGATTCAGTAAATTTCTGATTAAAAACAAGTGGGTAAGTCCTGCCCTACCTTTTATTTTATCGTTGAGTAATTTGTTCAGAAAATGTTTTGCGAATGTTCTTGCATGTTAAAGATCTATTTTCTGACTGCTATATTTGATCTCTTGACTGATTAATCTTTTAACATTTGTTTTGACCTTGTAGTTTTTAATCAAAATGCCATGACTCTATCTTTCAGTGAAACGACAGACTTCTCTCTGGTGACGTATGCAGGACTTCTCCAATCATTTCGTCCACTGAAACCCTCTACGATGACTGCAAGCTCGCATTCAGATCTGCCTCCATCCAAGTAATGAACCAAAATAATGTTTCACTAGGAAAATATGTGGCTAATTCTGTTTAGTCTTGGCCTGTTTACGATATTCACTTCAAATGCTCGCTGTCATTTGTATCAAAAGTTCATCCAACACATTCACATACATGCTGTCAGTGGTTTAAAATAGGGAAAGAATCCCAACAATTTATTAAAAGTTCATTTATCAACACCAATTACAAAAAGAATATGACAATTCAAATGAACACATGCCTGACATACCACTACGATTCATATCAATAATAATCCATTACAAAAAATTTGTATTTAAATAATATACATTTGGACCATACTGCAATATACATCTCGACACAACATCCATTAGAGCAGTATTTAAATTAAGATTTTTGTAATGTCCGACGCAGCTTCTCTGACCCTCGTTGCACTGGAGACAAGATAGTCTTTAATTTTTTTCTTAGAAATCTCTCTTTTTTTTATTAAAAAAATGCCAGTTGCACAGCGGCGAGATGGTGAGCTGCATTCAGGGGGACCTGCGAAGCGTCCGTGAGCCTTTATGTACAATGTGCGACAAATCGAAGAAATTTGAACACAGCATAAAAGAAACAATGGCCAGTTAAGACAACAAATAGCATAATATATCCGTGACAATTTCAGTGACCCTTCCTTTTGAAATGGTGAGGCGGAGAGCCTTAAAAGGCTGTCTTATTAAATGTGCCTTTTTACAACACATTATACAATTCAGTCTTGTTTACCAGCCCTGAAGTTAACAGGACTTAGTGAAGCTAACCTTTCAAGTTTACTCTCCCTCAGTCTCTCTCCAAGTGGCTCTGATTGCACTGTTTTGCTAAGGGAGAGCGATCAAAAGGGATTGTGGGAAAGTGACCTTAACCCCTGGAGACTGGAGAGAAGTCTGACCCGACCCTTGAGGGGCACAGTTATCCCCCTCTTCTCTGGCGGTCCGAGCAGCTCCCCCTGAAAGTGCTGACTAATCGTATTTTTTAAAAGGTGCCTTCATCAAACGATGATGTTGCTTTAGACGCGAAGGGATTGTATCTACAAACAGATATTTGCTTTTTAACCGTTTACTCAAAGCAATCATGACGTATAATGAATTTTTCGAAGCTGCTAGATGGCACGTTCAGGGCTAGTTTTGAAGAAAACGGGCACCCAAAAGAAAGTCGAGGGCTTAGCAATGCCATCAGACAAGCGAGTCCAGGTTTCCCCTTCAGACGTGCTAGAGCAAAAAGCCTCTCTGCCCAGCGCTGAATGCATTACCAGACCGTCCGCTTTAGCCTCGAGTCAAAGCGTCTACGCGGCCAACTCCAGACCGCACTTACAACCAAATGACTTCTGAGAACTGCTCTCATATCCTTCATGTAGCGAGACAATAGCAATAAACCTGTAGGTCATAAAAGAACTGATTTACATAGATGAGACTGGAAAATGAGAACATTAGATATCAAGATTAAAAATGGATCAGAGGACAGACTTATGTATTTTGTGGTTAATTTGGCCCGGGAGCTTGGAGATCTGACTGGTGCTTCATTTGAAAGTCTTCTAGCCGGAAGGTGCGTTCGGCGCACACGCAACTTCCTTGTAGAGTTCTTCTCAGACTTTACAATCGCAAAGTTATGTCATGGTTCTTGTACAGTGGAAATATAGATCAACGAGTGCATTTTTCATGACTCGAGCCAAATAAAGAGTTAAAAAGTTCAACTCGAGGTCAGTAGCTGAAAAGCCATCCTGTGGCTCGCTCGGGTTTGTAAAGCATCTTTTGGAGGAGTTTAGGGGTCGTTGATGAAATTACTCGAACATTTACTAAGATTTCAGTCCGAAGAGTCCGAAGAGTCGAAGCAGACTCTTCTTGCAAATAAAGCCTTCTATTTGTCCGCTGGCGTTTTTTTTCTTTTTCTTTTTTTTCTTTTTTTTTTTAAGCAGACTGAGGTGTTCGTGGTTGGTGCAAGAGCTGGCTAGTCCATTGGCTCCTGTTTTATCCGGATGGGCGTGTGGCTTGTCTGACACCGTCTGTCCTCCCGACTCAGGATGTACTCGCTGAACTGGGAGGAGTCCACGCCCCCGCCGCATGACGCCACCATGCTGAAGCCTTTCTGGAACAGTCTCTCCAGGACCTAGGAGAAACCAGGGACATATTTAAATATACTGATATTTCAGTACAATATGAGATACCCAGTACTTCATATGGATGAATCAAGACACCAACAGCCTAACCAGGATCTAGAAGAAACCAGGGATTGAACGATGATTTTCGTACAATATTTATGCTAGTTAATCAGCACTTATATTTGCATCAAAGACAAACACCATGCTAAAAGTCGTTCTACGATCCAGGAGAAACCAGTTTGTTCAATTTGAGACACTCACTATGGGTTTTTGGAGTTAGCCATTTATGCTCCAGATTAAACCTTTTTGTCTCTACAGGACCTAGAAGAAACCAGGGACAGTTATCCGTATTCTGAGAAGATGCTTTTCATACAATGTTAGTTTTCAAAGTAAACTCCATTTATGCAACTCTATCAGCGCTCTATAGTTGCATCAAGACAAACGCCATGTTAAAAAGCTTTCTGGAACAGTCTCTCCAGGACCTAGCGGAAACCAGGGACATTTTTAGTAGTCTTTGTTCAATTTGAGAAATTCACTATGGGTTTTTGGAGTAAGCAGATTATAATACTCAACATAATTGCATCAAGATGCCAACCCTTTTTGGAACAGTCCAGGACCTTAGAGAAACCAGGGAAGTCTTAGTATTTTGAGATGATGTTTATCATAAAATAAGCTGCTTTTTAAGTACTTCACCTAACTGCATCAAGATGGCACCAGTTTGAACCATTTCTGCAACAGTCTCTCTAGGACCCAAGAGAAACCAGGGGAATTTTGTGTCTGTTATTTTGAGTTCAAGTTCTCTATAATGAGAATATGAAAAACTCGGTGTGACTTTTTTTCAAAGTAAACTCCTGTTTATGCCACTCTATCAGCACTTCACATAGTTGCATCAAGACGCATTTAAAATGTGCAATCTCAGTAACAGCGCTATCAACAACTTCACGCTTGCATTAACCCTCAGACGTTTCTCTCTCCAGACCATCCACCCGGGATGAGAAGGAGCGAGCAGACATCCCCTGGGCTGTTTACAGGGGTTTGATGCCGAGTCAAATGAGAATAGGCTCCCCCACTGACAGCCCACACTGTAGCCGCCCGACTCTTTCATTACGAACCCAATGCACACAATCTCAGCTACTGTCAGAGATCCCTCACCGAGAGACGTCTCAGGGCGGCCGCTGTCACTGTCATTCCCACCACCGCGAAAAAAGCCAACCAAATGTTTTATCTGTTGGAGTGCTTGTAGATTTTTTTTAAATTCAATACATGCAGCCTTGAGTATTCACTTACTCCTGCACTTCTTTCAAGTGTGCTTCACATGAAAATGAAAGTTCTGGCTCGGGGCTACAGAGCCAGATAAAAGTCCCTCCGCAAAAAAAAAAAAAAAAAAGATGATGAAGACGAAGGAATCAGCTGAACTGCACAGGGCCTGAGAAAAAATGTCCATCCTTATCCTCACTTTGGAAGTTGAGGCTGCGGAGAAACTTGTAGAGGAAATGAACACTTCTTATGACTTACGCGCAGATGAGGAATGAAAGACATCAGCAGATGACACAAGGGCCTGCCGTGCACAAAGAAAGATTGCGTTTTTGAAGCATCTTTTCAAGAACATATATCGCCATTAAGGTCCATGTTAGGTTTTGGTTGCATCAGTGTTACAGAAGCGAGTTTTAATACACAAATCGTTTGGCTTTGAAGTTCGTTCTTTTTGTGTGATTGTAAAACTTTTGGCCACGAAAATTTACTAGAATAGAAGATATTTTGAAGAATGAGTTGAAAAGCGTTTTTTTGACACTTGGATAAACGTCGACATTTTTTGTTTTGGACCCCATTGACTTTGTATGGACAAAAAACATTTTCAAAACAAATTGTGTGGTGAATTCTAGGTGAACTATACCCTTAATTTAAATTGAATCCGTTCTTTTAATAAAAAACATCCATATCTAGAGCTGTTCGTGAAGACAGAATGAACATGTATAGAGTGTCACAAGCCTCTCAAATATTCACGCATTGATATCTGAAGGCTTATGATTTTGACATTACACTCACAGCGCTGATGGTTGCATCACTTACTAACTTTCTTACAGTAAAGGCTACAATTTCTTGGCAACAAACTCTCTCTCTTACTCTGTCTTTTTCCATATCTCTCGTCCTCTGTCATTCCTCTCTGATCTACTCATATTTCATAGGGGGGTTTTTTGTGAACACCCGAGATGTGACAAAAACGGGGCTTTAAAAAAAATCCACCCGCACGATTTAGTCGGTTAAGTGCGACTTTTTTTTTTTTTGCAGAAAAAATACATAATCAGACACACTAATTAGTAATACAGTAAGTCAATTAGGCGTGTGTAAAAAAGTTGCGTAAACCAGTTTAGGTTGTTCAAAGAAACCAAAGTACAGTATTAAAAATGTAGCATGTGTGTTTAAAACGCTTCAGGCACAGAAATGTTGGAGCACTTTTTCAAACGGAGAGATTTGTCTTAAGGACGAGTTAAAAATAAATTATGCATATCATTTCCCTCTCTTCTCCTCTCGGTTTCATGACTGCATATTCCCCACATTAGCATCGCCTCCAGGATTCACAGACGCATGTATGTGGATGTATCTGTGTGTCTGTTTTAGCACCTTTTAAACAGCCAAATGGTGGGGCATAACTGCACCTTTGCAGCTGTGGAGCCACACCTGCCTTCTACATCTCACACCCTCTCACATCTCTTCATGTTGGCAGGAAGCAGTCAAGCACAGCGCGCCCAATATCCCAGCAATCCAACAAAACTTTTTCAAAGTCACCGAATCCTTTATAATCGTTATATTTCATTTAAATGTAATAATTGGTTTTATTTTAGGGCTTTTTGACATTTTTCCTCCAAATCTTCATTAACATTTTACTTTTACACTTTGTCGCTACTTCCATTATTCTTATGGGTGATTTTCATTATTTTCATAATTGTAAAGCAATATTTTTTTTTCGTTTTCATGAGATTCACCCAAGTATACTCTATCGTTCAAAAGTTTGGGGTAAGAGAGATGAAAAAAAAATATATATATATATACTTTTATTCAGCAAGGACGCAATGCGTGTAATGTTACAAAAGATTTCTATTTCAAATAAATGCTATTCTTATGAAGTTTCAATTCATCAAATAATGTATCATGGTTTCCACAAATATATTAAGCAGCTCAGCTGTCTTCAACACTGATAATAATGATAAATGTTTC
This sequence comes from Rutilus rutilus, assembly GCF_951802725.1. Taxonomy (NCBI): domain Eukaryota; kingdom Metazoa; phylum Chordata; class Actinopteri; order Cypriniformes; family Leuciscidae; genus Rutilus; species Rutilus rutilus. Next base: position 14,905,579 of record NC_140233.1, read on the forward strand.
TTAAGCAGCAAATCAGCATATTATAATGATTTCTGAAGGATCATGTGACACTGAAGACTGGAGTAATGATGCTGAAAATTCAGCTTTGCATCACACCTATAAATGACACTTTAAAATAATGTACTAGAAGGCAGTTCATTTAAATTGTAATAATATTTCACTATAATACTGTTTTTTTCAAAAATCTTAACCCAAACTTCTGATCGGTAGTGTATTAGTAATTGATGACCATCAAATACATGGTATTATTAATGACGGTGCTGTACCTGTACAGAATTGAGCCTGCAGTAGCCATTCAGTGGAAAGCGAATAACATGGGTTGGATCCTGGTTCCAGCCGGCGTTCACTGAATTGCACATGACATCCCCGGTCTCTGGGAAAATCTCTTCTATGAGGGCCTTGTCCCCACTGATGGCAATCCTCTCGCCCAGGTCAGGGGTCACCCGCACCACCAGGCACTCGCAGGGCTGAGCCGTCCGCCGCTGCTCCCGGTCCTGTTTCCAGCGCTCCAGCTCTTTCACCATGGGCGTCAGCTGGTAGAACCGAGCCTCCTCGTACAGCAGCTGGATCTCCTGCAGGGACAACACATGGAAGTGAATGTATGCACAGAAAGATAGACAGAAGGATGAGCGAACAAACAACCCATCCAGCAAAAGATTGAATGAGCAGAAAACAGACCAACCATTGAATGAATGAACAACTAAGCAGACAAAAAATGCACTGACAAGCGCATTAATGAATAAGCGAACAAACAAAACACCCATTGAGCAAACAAATGAACAAACAAAACAAGTGGGCAAACAAATCAGCAAATAAACAAACAAATGAACAAACAAAACAAGTGGGCAAACAAATCAGCAAATAAACAAACAAATGAATAAACAAAACAAGGGCAAACAAATCAGCAAATAAACAAACAAAACAAGTGGGCAAACAAATCAGCAAACAAATGAACAAACAAAACAAGTGGGCAAACAAATCAGCAAATAAACAAACAAATGAATAAACAAAACAAGTGGGCAAACAAATCAGCAAATAAACAAACAAAACAAGTGGGCAAACAAATCAGCAAATAAACAAACAAAACAGGTGGGCAAACAAATCAGCAAATAAACAAACAAATGAACAAACAAAACAAGTGGGCAAACAAATCAGCAAATGAACAAACAAAAACTGCCAAACAAATCAGCAAATGAACAAACAAAACAAGTGGGCAAACAAATCAGCAAATGAACAAACAAAAACTGCCAAACAAATCAGCAAATGAACAAACAAAACAAGTGGGCAAACAAATCAGCAAATAAACAAACAAACAAATGAACAAACAAAAACTGGCATACACAAACCAATGGACAATCAACCCATCAACCAAATGAATGAACAAGCTAACAAACCACCAAGTGAAAAAATAACAAACAAAAAATGAATGGACTACAAATTATTTTCAAGTCCTACTCTGTCACGATCAAATATCATTTCAGATTTAAATTTTACATAAGTAATTGGTATGATGGTGTGAATCCACTAGGTAAGACATGACGGACGGGACTAATAGAAATAATATATAATTTTTCTTACATAAAAGGAAAAACAAAAACTCTGAAATTCAAACCCATATAATGATTGAGTACTGCGTGTTTCAAAGCACATGTCGTTTAGCATTTAGCATGAACCCAGACCAACACATGGAGCAGTTTTGCCCATCTGACCCGTCTCTAGCCGGGACCAGGGCGAGGGGGGTGGGGGGGGAAAGCCCCTCCGGCTCTCCCCTCACTCACAGATTCTCCGGTCGGACAGCACAGATTGCTGCCTCTGCCTGAGGGCTCCTTCACCCTCGAGCACATTTACCCCACTTACACTCGCCTTTCATTCACCACTAAACCAGATGGCAACGCGCCTCAGTCCAGCCATTACAAACACTACAGAAATGAAAGTATTTCCAATATAAACATGGTGGTATGCATGGGAGGAAAATGACTAATAAACCAAAGTTAGTGGTGTTACCGCTTGTGTAACAAACACTGATTTTATGCAGCAATTCAAGTCTGTCTTATCTCTATTTTTCTATATTTACCAATACTACGGGTATAATTTGGAGAAAAACTTCTAAATATTCAAAATATAAGCATCTAAATATTAACCCTCATGTTCTGATGATGTAGACCACGTTTCTAAAGGTGAAAAATTGATAAATATTATAGTTCAGATGCAAAAGCCTCTAAGTGCCATCTGAAATTTTCTTCTAGAATGATCATTTTTATCAAGCTCGTATATTTAAGTTCAGTAATTTCAATGCCAATGAAAATGACCTATTAATTGTCATTTAAGTGAATTTACTGAATACAAACTCTTCATATATACATATTGTATTAAATAATAGCATTATAATATATTGTTTACAGGCCATTGTTTAATAATAGTATATTATATGGTTTTATTAACGTATGGCATTCACTTTTCAGAAAGACTTTGGGGTCTATAGGTATATTTCACATCATTTGAAACATTTTGAGATTTTGAGGTAAAATGTATCATGCAGCATGTTTGATGGATGTTATCGAGTTACAATTTTGTCAGTTCTCATTAGATTGAGAAAAGTCATGACGCATTAACCTGATAGTCAATGTTAATGTTTTTGGAGATATTAAAGGGCCTTGGGGTCTCTCAGACCCCAAACGTGAGGGCTAAAAGGCAGTTCTGCTTGAAACGCTGATAGCATTCTCTGGTTGTGTGCCTGGTGGCCGTGAGAGATAGCTGTGATCTCGACCCTGCTGGCTCTTCATCCCCACCCTGTAAGACTACTCATTCCACTGCAGGCTACGCCACGCACAACAATAGCACACACCATCTCAGACACAACGCTCTTTTACAATTACCACAAGAAAAGGAGTTGTTTTCTTACCCACACCCCTCCCTCACCCTCTCTTCTTTCTCTCCCTCTTTATTCCCTATGTTCCTTTCTTTAGCCCATACTGGTGCTGACAACATGGATACAGAGACTTTAGGCCTTCGGGCTCTTGCTAATTCAAAGAAAAACAAGCTCCGCTTCTTTCCCAGGTCTGCAGTGAAGGCTGGGTATGTTTTAACAGGGCTCTTTCTGTGACTCACTTTTGGGAAAGAGAATGTAAAAGCAACGGCCCACAGTAGAGTGAATTTAGTCTTCAGGCCATATCCATATAGACAAATGAAGATGGATGCGCTACATGGTTTTCAAGAGCAAACTCTTCTAGAAGAACAAAAATGTTGCCAATTAAGCCAATACGTCGAGTCTTACGAATACGCAAATGTAACAGACATCTGGGAGGAAACCGAACGTATCCCATCACCTCTCACGGGAGGTGCTGCTATGGAAGGTTCTCATAGGTTTTTGGATGAAAAAGAGGTTTGTAGGTTTCTAGGCCTTACAGACAGACCCAACAATGGCTGAACGGCGACTAGGTCACGTAGTCATCGAGTTTCCCCGCTCTCACAGGTCAGGGCACGGTGAGTTTTGATGGGCGAAGTGTGAAAAGTTAAGCATAATGGGATGTAATGATGTGCCTCTCAGTGCAGTTACATATTTTATGTGTTGTTATCAAACGGTCTAACACAGTGGAGGAAAGCTAGCCACGGAGCCTGAGGCGGGAATGACTAGTCTCACCCTAATTAATCCCATTGACACAAATACCTTTACCCATCTGATTTTTGACTGAGGCAGGAATAATACTTCACCGACTTATCTGCCGTCACTGAAGAAAAGACTTACAGCTATGTGTGTTTGAAGTCAGAAATTGTATTTCACACTATTTTGAGTTGTTGCTATAAATATACTCAGTATTTTATCTTATTTTGTTATAAATGTCCTTAGTATTTTTTGTTGTTACTATAAATGTACTCTGTATTCTATTTTATTTTGCTATAAATGTAGCCTACTTGGTATTTTCAAGTCAGCACTGACAGTATACGGACATATTGTCTCAATATGCAAAGGAATTGCCAAAATAATGTTTCCCATCTTTGGCAGCAAAAAATGTTAAAAGGGCTGCATCCGAAATCGCATACTTCCCTACTTCCCTTTCCCGAAAAACAGTATGTGACAAAAGAAGTATGTCCGAATTCACAGTACTCGTAAAATAGTGGGCAAAAAGTACCCGGATGATCTACTACTTCTGGCGAGATTCTGAAGTGTGCATTCGATGGACACTTTACTATCCCATGATGCCACGGGAGAGGATTTACAAATGACAGTGAAGCGATGTAACTGACGCTGGTAGGTCACATGACAACGACAACACGGCGAATGTGGTGCGTCCGGATTATATTCATACTATATAGGATGTTCTTTTTTAGCGGTCGAGAGGTAATTACTTATATAAAATAAGTACCAGCTCAAGAGAGTATGTAATAATAAGAGAGTACGCAGCCAAGGTGTTTCTGAGGAACGATGTCATACAACAAAAATCCAATTGCTCAAATTTGAGATGTCTTTTAGTGAAGCCTGGAGAAACTTTGTAGGATGAAAAATAAACGTTACAAAAGCAGGCTTTCGTAGCGATGCCATAGGAGAACCATTTTTTCTTGTATAAAGAACCTTATGTGCAATGGAAAGGTTTCATGGATGTTAAAGTTTGTTGTTAAAGGATGTTATTTTTAAGAGTATGCCCCCCCCCCCCCCCCCCCCCCCGCAAAAAAAAAACGGAAATGCATGATGAATCTTAAGATAAGGTTGAATTATTCCAAACCCATGATGTATTGAAACCATCATTTCTCTGTGGTTCTGTCTGGCCTTTGCATTTCACCTCAAGGCTATTCACGTGATGCTAAGAGAGGAACTAAATGAAAGGTAACGCTTTATTTTAAGGTGACGTGGTTACACGTTACTACATGTACTTACTATAGTAATTACAGTAAATTATGCATAATTACAAGTAACTAATCCTAACCGTAACTCTGTAGTAAGTACATGTATTTAATTAATACTCAGTACTTATTTGAGTAAGTACAATATAACTACGTCACCTTAAAATAAAGTAGTGACCTGCTGAAGACATTCGGTGTGTGTTCCTTACCCTGAAGTCATCAGGAAGAAGCAGTTTGCTGGTTCTCAGGTAGCTCAGGATGTAGCGGAATATCTCTCCGTCTCTGTCGATAAAATAATGCTGCTTCAGACTGTCCAAAACAATCGGTTCTGTGCCGTTGAACAGGCGACTGATTCTGGGGGGAGAAAATGAAACTTAAAAAAGTTTTACGCAGGTACTACACGACATAAAGAGTGATGATGAAAGAAAAGACATTTTCTAACAAAAACGCTCCTTTTTCTTCACATTTACATTTGAAATAAGTTAAAGGGTGAACATATAAGTTGATTATTTTAACCTGATTTAATTGCCGGAATGGGGTCAAGCAATGGGAAATTACGCTGTACGCTATTTCTGTTCTTTGGATAAATCGACTTTATCTTTGCAAAATGTTCTTATTTCATTCTCTCATCCTATTTCATTCTTCCGTTCGTTCTTTCTTTCTCTCTCTCTCTCTCATTCTGGAAACCGATGCAAAACACTTAATAAGAAAACCAATTCCCCCTTTTGTGCCTCGGGTGGTCCTTTTCTCATATGGTCTTGCCGTTCCCCCAGTTAGAATTTCACCATATAGCTTTAGGCAATCTTAGTTTTTCATCTCAGACTCTTTCTTTTTTTTTCTCCGAAAAGCAATTAAAATGCTGCCTGCTTTTCACCCTCCCCCCATTTTCCTCTCCTCCCTCCTTCTCGTTGCTCTCTCGCTCCATATCCATTAATAAATCAGAGCGAGCCACGCTCTGTGTTAACCTGAACAGATGTGGCAAAGCTCTCACACACTCTTCCCATCTTGCACACACACATCTCTAACAGGTGGCGTCCCTTTATCCGCAAACCTCCGTAGATTACAGTTGGGATGGATGCAGCATGTAGGAATTGCATGACTCTACAAGTGGCAGTAGTAAAATCATATCTTTTAAGCTAATTTTGACACACAAATTAGCTTTAAGTCATTTAAAAGTACAGCAACTAAACACATCTTTGATTTATCTCTATATACATTGCTAAATTACGTGTAACGCTATTTTGCACTTATATGGAGGCAAAAAGGAAGTTGGATCACAGAATAACAACATAAATGCTCATAAGAGCTCTGTAAACATGACAGTTTTAAGTCAACATCAGCCTTATCCGTTCCAATAAAGTCAGCGTCAAATCACGACAGGTTGTCTTACCTGGAGTCTGGGTATTTGGTGAGGGTGGCCAGACTGCTGGTGTACATGTGCCCGCCTACGTCAATGTGGACTGGAGCGTTTGCTTTAGTCAGCTGAGCCGGCAGTGGGATTCCCTGAGAGGCCAGAGGAGACACTGGGGACCGGGTCAAAGACAGCCGAGACATGCTCCTTCCCTCCTGCACAAACAGCACAGTATCAAACCAACAGCTCCTGGTTCCCTTCTCCCCTTCAATCTCCGAGATCTAAGGTGCGATTCTGGCCTGCAAGTACGCGGGAGATCACTTTTACATCTTCCCTTAAATTGCGTTTTTTACCTTAAGAATTAGCACCACAAGTCTAATTAAGAAAATTTGCCTGCCGTTTTTTTCCCCCTCCTTTTTTCATAGAACCGGAGGGGAGAAATGGAGTGATGCTTATTAGCGAGTACGAAAGGGAGAGAGGGAGAGAAGGAGAGAGAGAGAGAGAGAGGGATGGATCCTAATACTGTAGGTGTCTACCTCCGGGGAAAGAGAGGGAAAAAGTGTAAACTCCTAATTAAAGATATTGGGCGAATGTGTGAGACTCAAAACACCTCATCACCAACAGCTTTCCAGTTCTTTAAAAGTTTCTCAGAGCAAAAACAATCAACATTTTGAATTGAAATAAAAATGAGGCTAAATAAGACTCAAATGTCCACAAGGTCAAACATAAAAATCGAAATGATGCTGCGTTATAATAAAGATTCAGCCGGTGCTGAAGGTCTCATTGTCGTCTCCTCTTACAGCTCTTTACATTAAAACCATAGGGACCATGATGCATGAATGCTATTGTGGCATGAATCGACCTTTGTTTGGTGTAACAAACAATTCCTCCAAAACAGATGGTTGAAGTCCCATTTCCAGAGGCATAATGCCTGGAGCAATGTGTGCACATGGTTTAGCGTCAGGGTCTCATATACTTCTATATAGGACGATGTATCCTATGTCTAGCCATTAGACATTAAACTATGAAATGGGTCCATGTTTTAGCTAGCCTAGATAGTTAACTTTCAAATAGTTTATAATGTTTTTAAAAGACAAACTACTTAATATGAGGAGTTATCCAAATATATATTATGGATTTATGGCCTGGGTAGCACCGTCAGGAGAACTGCCCCACTTTTCACGATATTAAAAAAATCAGCCATTGTATCTAGTGAATCTACAGATCCATGGCTAAAAACATAATATGGCATTATATTACATTCTTCTGAATTAAGTTGTATGAGATTAAAACACAGAGTAGCCTACCGTGACATAATGACAAGAAAGCATATTTCCAATAAAAAACATATCCGAAAAACAAACGGGGCCAGTGTAGTCCCATAACAAACAAATGACTCTTATGAGCCGGTTCTTTTAATGAGTCACTCAAAAAGACTCATAACTACGAATCAGTCTGACGAATTCTGTACTGAAATGAACAGTGAATCCGTCAGAGCGGTTTGAATCAGCATCTCACTCAGTTACTAAACTACAAGTTATCATTAAATTGTGTACTCAGTAGGCCATATATATATATATATATATATATATACACACACACACACACATATATATATATATACACACACACACACGTACTAGGACGGAAGCAAACGACGATAAGAGATAGCCTATCCTCAAAGTCAGAACTAATAGTTTGTGATGTTAAAACTGCGCCAGGTCCCTGGAGTGCGTAAAATAGCCCTACAACTCTGTGTACCGCACTTCCTGTACGCAGTGGGCATACAGTAGTGCTCTGACCTCTCATTGTACACTCATATCAGCCCTCCCTGATCTAAAACCGCAAAAGCACGACACCGAAAACGAATGCAAAAGAAGCACTGGAGAAACATTCGAGAATTTGACAGAATCCACCGTACCGTTTCAAACATTTTAGGATGTCCGACGCAATCTGAGGAAGGATTCTAGCAGACGGTCTCTGATGAAGGTTGCTTGTCCTTTAGAAAGAACTTTTCGTAATAATTTTTTTCGGCACTCCAAGAGCTCTTCGGTGACAATTCCGTTCTGAATCCAGCGAAATCTAACGCGGCGCTATATAGGTCGCTGTGGCTTTAAAAACTCGTTTAAAACACAGACCACAGTCTCTGCTATAGACACTTTCCACAAAAGCTTACACAGGGGAGTCAGTCAAGGCTGCGTCCTTACCTTGGAAGACATAGCTGTAAATGTATCTTCAGCCCTCTTTAAAACATGAGATCGATCGTGGCGTGTCTTAGCCTCGCTTTTTTTCTTTCTTGCTCCTTTATTGTTGAAGCGTGAGAGAGCGTTGAAGGCACAGCGTTCCAGCCCGAATAACAGAGGACAGCTGAACAAGAATTCTTGCTCAAGGCTCTCCAAACGCCCCGGGGCAGGATTAGGCTACAATTAGCTCAACCCTGCCTGAGCTGGGGCGAGTTACAAGAACAACATTTGATCTTGCTATTCACATTTGGAAGTCTGCGTATATATGTGTTTTAATCGCATTTATCGTCATTTATTCGTCTACTTGAACAAAGATATGTGCATGCGCGTGGATAACGGTTTACTAGGTTACCTGTGTGCATGTCTTTAGCTTCATCTAGCAAAAGAGAAACAATCTTTTGTTTGAACCTATTTAAATAGCATACAGTATTACAATTTATGACTAATATTTTTTTTCCTTTCTGTTTCTATTTCAGCTATTCTTGCGGGCTTAGAATAATGTATCTTCTTAATTTGGTTTTAAAATGTTTCTCTCAGCGTCCTAATAATATTCTGCTGGCCATGAAAACTAAATGACGTATATCGATATGCATTGTGCCTCTGCAAAAGGCGCCCACACACAACCGCCTCGAGCCAAACGCGCCATTTCAATTTTTGCGCGCGGCTAGATAGAGATGTCTCTGCCTCGATGGCATACAGCTTTCAGGTGGAAAGACAGGCTCATTGTGCTGGAAAGAAAAAGATTTTACAAAAATGATATTTGACAGTTTTAGCCCTTTTGTAATAGTGTTCTACTTCTCTTGAAAATGTGCTGTAGCCTATACCTTGACATCTGGCGCCAACCAGTGACCAAACTGAACGCCAATTAAAAACGTTAAAAAAAAAATCCACAACGTTCAAGAAAACGGCAACTTAATCAATACTTAATTAATAAACTAAAACTAAATGTTTTAGAAATTGTCTGAAAAATATCGAACGGTTAAGATGTCACGTCAGTATAACGTCAGACGTTTACGACGAAAACAAAACATGCCAAAGTTTAAGAAAGCTTTGCCTTAAAATATTTTTTGGGAGCAAAGAAAGTGAAACATAAAATGTTGAAAACTCATACGGAATTTAACCATGGTTTTACTACTATAAATTATTGTAGGCCTCTACCATTATTGTAGTTAAACCATGCTAACCACAAATTAACCGTGGTTTTACTACACTAACCATAGTTTAACCATGGTATTTGTAGCAAAACTGTGGTTATATACATCCGCCCAAAAAAAAAAAACATGGTTAATTTTCGTAAGGAGTAGCATGACCTAAAAACGCTTATTTGAATTCAAATAATTTACAGTACTAACGGAGGCAAACGAGAACAAATTATGAATTAAGATTTCCATAAATAAATAATTACAAATAAAATAGGCCTATAATTTATTTCAGTTCAGTTGTTAGTTTTGCAAATGAGAAACGTGATAGAGCTCTTCTTGTCACAAATTTGAATTTTAAAAATATATATATTTCCAATTAGGCTACCTTCAATAATCTTTTGGCACAGAGCTAATGTTATCACCTTCGACATAATAGTCCACATTTCTCGAGTGTAAAACACAGCAAAGCAAATCTGTTTGTATACAGGAATATGTTGCAAACTATTTGGACTTAACAGCCGAATTTTTTTTTCTCTCGCCTTTGGCTTAAATTAGTTTCCCACATCAGACGAGCAGCAGGAAGACAAGATATTTTTGTTCAATTAAAGGAACAAGCCCGGAGTTAGTTCAATTACTTGACGCTGGAGGAAGATGTAAATTTAAAGATTTAAATAGCTTAGAATGTTGCCTCGAGCGCGTGCACTTCATTTCCTTAATTTACAGAGAGATGAGGGGAGTAATGGTTATCCTAATCATGTGCATCACGCCAACAAACTATGAGTTACATTACTAACCCTGGTCTTACAGTTGAGCTTGAGACAAATAAAACAGCCCGAAGAAAGAAAAACAAAAGCGCCCTATATCAATATAGCATCTAAAGCTAAATCTAAAACTTTCTCAGTTCAAATGAACTAATTTAGTCTCAATGATCCGAACATTAATATTAACGTTGTTAATTTATAACCACTAATAGTAGGCTATTTAAATTATAGTGTTACATTTAAACGATATTATTTGAATTATGTATACGCTTATGTATTTCTAATACGATGAATTATTTGGAGACAACATTTTGCCAAGCGAGACAATTGCAATACCTGTGCAACATCCATAAACGCATGTATTTCCTTTTGCAAGTCGTTTTCAGATGATGACTGACTGTGTCCCTCATTGAACCACAGCGCCATCTGCGGGACATGACAGAATAACATCATTTCAACATCATCACCTTCTCACCTGAAAACAACTTTCAACATTTTTTGATGCTGTTGCATTTTGTCTACTCTTCTTTTGGTAATTAGATTTTCCATAGTCTTTTTGTAATAACTTAATTTCTAAAAGTTAGTTCAGAGCTTATTCGGTTGCCTCCGGGTCCTTCCATTCCAAAACCCAATCATACAGAGAGACACATTTTTTCTCTTTTCAACCCCCCCATACCCTCCTTTTTAAATATGATTTTGGTGCTGAAGAAAGAAAAATGAAGCTTTTCTTTGTTCTGTCTTCCACGTGACAAATGATAGCTGATTTGATGTGCCCTTTGAGTCTGTAGATTGTGAGAGAACAGGATGTCAAAGCCCCAGGCCCTGGGAGATAAGGAGGGGGGTAACGAGGGGGTGGAGCTAAAAAAGCCGCAGTTGCTCCAGGCGGCAGAGGACTTATTGGAGTGGGAGGACAAGATGTAAAGATCAACACCAGTTTTGACTGCTGCTTTTGTTTCCAGTGCTGGGGTAAAGTATAAAATATATAAGGCTTATTATAAAAAATATTTTATCTATCTAACAGTTTCTAAACTGAAGCTCAGGATGCAGGGTAAAGTGTTCAGCAAACATGGACTTAATAAATAATGAACTCATTTGATTTCAAATTATTTCATAACCTACCTGTATATTATTTTCCGCTTCTGCTAATAAAAAATAATCCATGTACAAAACAATCAGCATAGTAACTAGATGAACAATGCAACAATAGGCTGTAACATTATTATGTAATCTTTTGAGGTAACTGAGACTCAAAATGGCGGCAGGTGCGTTTGTATGGCTGCGTCCGAAATAGCATACTCTCTTGAGTAGGTAGGCTACTTATTTTGAATAAGTAATTACTTAATGGCTGCTAAAAAAAAGTATGATTGTGTGTAGTATTCTACACTCGCCATGTTGTCATTATCATGTGACCTACGAGCGTCAGTTACGCCTCACTGCCATTCATAAATCCTCTCCCGTGGCCTCATGGGATAGTAAAGTGTCCATCCTATGCACACCTCCGTCATCCGGGTCAACTTTTCAACCTACTATTTTATTAATACTGTAAACTCAGACTGATGCAAGGAGGAGATCCAGTCAGATGATTAAGTCAAATTTTATTTCTTAACAGCAGACAATCAAATCAATAAATGAAGAGTAAAATTAATTCATAATCAAGATTAAAAGTTTAATAAAAAAAAAAAAAAAAAACATGAATGAACAGTTAAAACCACTTCTAATATTTCTAAGTAAAATATAATTCAAACACTCACAGTATAATAATATTATAACACAATAATATTAAACACAGTATAATATTCTTGCCTAAAGGTAAGTTGTTTGAGAGCTCTCTGTGAAAAGACAGGTTGCCAAGGGAGCAGGGTCTCGTCCAAGTTGAGACTGACCGTTACAGAAGATATTCTCCCTCTTAAGCAGATGCTTATCAGAACAGGGCTAAGTTCCTATTTACTATTACATTGAGCAGACACTAACGACAAATACATATCATTCTTTTGTGGATTCACATCGTGGAGGGGGGCCGTGGCTTACACACATTGTCTGGTACCCCAAAGGTGTCAGAAAGTTGTTAATATTAATACAATACAATACAGGACAATGGCACAACATGTCCCTTCTGCAAGATAACATTCGTTTATCACTTTATTCTAAACACATTCACGAATTTGTGGTTTGTTTGTCTATTGGAAACTTATAGACTCTTGACCTCATCTAAACACCAAGTACAAAAGTTCAACCTAAGTCAATCAGCTACATTTGAGGCATAAAGATTAATAAAAGAAAAGCATTAAAGCTGCAGTCTGTAGTTTTTCCTCTTTGTCGCCATCTCTGTTCGAAAGCTGCAATTGCAGTTATTCGCGGAATTCTCAACTTTACGTGGGTTGTGCCTCGGCACGGCACAGCGCGGATGAATCTAATGTTTTGAGGAGAATGTGCGGCTGTCAGTCACCGCGCCGGTGTGGAAACTGTCATTCGCAATCGCAGATTCTACTTTTTGGAAGTATGACCAACATAAGAATTTTCACCGGAAAATGTCATCTGAACAAGTAAGTAACATCCACTTTTGTTCTGACCAACTAACTAAGGGGAAAAAAGCATTGCAGTAAATCGTATTAAATCTAACCAAACTGTGCAAATTATACTTTGTTCTCACATTGTTAATGTTAACGACATCAGCACTGCGTGACTACATTTCATGTGTATTAGGGCTACCTGTAGTTCAGTTTCCATTTCTGTGCAGTCTAATTTCTAATTGTCATACCAACAAATTAATGTTCCTTAGAACCGGTTCTCTTTGAAATACAAACACACGTATCTGTAATCAGATGCATATTTAAAACTGGAATATAATCTAATTTGTACCTTTCAAAAGCCCTTCCGATGTTTATCCTTGTTTCGCATGGGCCCGGTTGCAGTCTCTTTTTTTCTGTAGCCGATCCGAAGTCCGAAGTCTTTTGCATTTTACAACGGGTGAATCTCCAGTTGTCACCGGTGACTGTCATTTGAACCTTGCTGGATCCGCCATCAAATTGATAAGTTTAATTATATCAAGTGCTGTGAGAAAAGGCTATAAATCTCCACCTCCAACATCCTCACACAATATAGCTTACTAGCCGGGACATCTTCTTTATGTGTACAGATGTGACGTAAAGACGTGGTCGAATTTCCTGCAGAAATCCACCAGTACCACTGGAATTAAAAACATTATTACAAGCTTACCGTTTTGAATCGAGCTAAGGCAAGCAGATAGTTTTGAACACTGGCTGGTTATGTACTTGCTCAAAAATTTCTTTTGGATTATTTTTAACCCAAAAAAGTTACGGACTGCAGCTTTAAACATACATTTCAAATGATAATAATGGTAAACACATCAAAATTATAGTAATGAGAAACATGATTTCCTAAAATGTGATGATTACATTTGATTAAGCGATATTTAAGATCTAAATGATGAAATAAACACAAGTAAAGGATAAAACATAAGTAAATGCGATTTCAGATGCAGACTATAACACGAGGACACGGAGTGATAGAGACGTGAAAGTAGCATCGGTTTCAGTTAAACGGATGAGCGCTCTGACATACAGCATTGCCATGGATAACAAGCAAGGACCCTATTTTAAGGGCGTGTCTCTTAATGAGTAATGGGTGTGTTTTGGGCGTAACGTGCAATAAACCAATCGGAGTCTCATCTCCCTTTCCCTTTAAAAGCCAGTTGTGCTTGTGCCATGGCGGATTCGCTATTTACATGGCGGAATTTGACAGTGGGAAGACTGAACGCTTCTCCAGAGAGGAAACGGATCTGCTCGCGAGCATACCATCTACGGGACCAGCTGGATTCCACCCTATCTTTATGCACACAAAAATAATCTTTTACATTGTAATCCTTTTATTTTTAATATTTGGCATGTTTGTGTGTTGCTGGGCGTCCCTGTGTGTGTAATAAGCAGAGTGTACACGCGTTGCGCACCCGCCTATAAACGCATATTACTAATGCGCCCTTAAAATAACAAAAAAAATCCGTTTCAGTTGATCAATGGCGCAGTCTATTTCAGTTGCCAATAGCAACGCGCCAACAATGCGCCAGAACACACCTCAATTTCATGGGCGCACAGATGGGTGCAAATGCATTTGCTATTTAAACAACGTGGTGCAGGACTTGAAAATGATAACTGCGTCGGGCTGAAACTAGCAAAAAACACGTGTGTCGCGCCTCGCGCCCCATAAAGGAACATTAAACCACCAGATGGCGCTATCGACCAATACCCCGTAGTAATGGGCTACATTACTTCCACATCCACCTTAATTTTAAAGTCGGCATGAAAGTGAAGCTGCAATAGTAATAGAGGAACTTGAATAATGGGTGTTCAGATTCTGCTGAGCTTCCAGTCCATCCCTTACACTAGGAGCCTATAAATAACTGTTATTTTACATGACGTCGTTACAACAGTAAAAAAGGCAATAATGCAGAGATGTCATCAAACTTACATTAAAAGATGGTGCTAACATTTATTGATATAAAGAAAACGTCAATAAATGAGAAATGGGAAAGTAAGGCAAAGGTGTAGCAGGTCATGCTCTAATACATGACATACTGTAGACAAATTGCTCTCAAACATTCACAAAAAAAATGATTTTATCTTATCAGATGTACCAGACCAACAATTTGCAAATGAAATGTTGAAAATGTTTCAGCATGTTGTATTAAGTAAAGTGATACTTAAATCTGGACTAGTGCTAAAACCACTTGCCTGCAACACTTTAATTAATAACATCGTGATAAACTTCAGACGCTCTTCGTACAGTATATTCTATTCTATTCTATTCTATGCAGTCTGAGAAAACATGACACACTGAGCCAAATCACACACAACATTGTGTTAAAGGTATAGTTCACCCAAAAATGAAAATTGTACTCATTTTGTACTTCATGTCATTCCAAACCTGTATGGCTTACCTTCTTCTGTGGAAAGAAAGACTCCAGCTGCTGGTCCAAAATGCAGCAGTTACAGTTAAGAGTTCTTACCAGAACCAGGGATTATGACCATATTAGCCCTGGTTCTGTCAACACTGCATTGGCTCCCTATTAAACATAGCATGCATTTTAAAATCTTGCTAATTACTAACAAAGCACTAAATGGTTTAGCTCCTCAGTACTTAAGCATTATAGTCCTTCACGTCTATTGCGATCTCAAAATTCTGGCAGGTTCATAATACCTAGAATATCAAAATCAACTGCAGGTAGTAGATCATTCTCCTATTTAGCACCCAAACTCTGGAATAGCCTTCCTAGCACCATCTCTTTAACCTGGCATACACATCCCATTTCTATAATTCCCATCCATTAAAGGAATGTTAGGATGCATAAATTAGGTCAACCGCAACCGTGAACACTTCCTATAACACGCGGTGTACTTGTTATATCGTAAGAAGAATGGCATCTACGCTAATATTAGTCTATCCCATAGACTGTAAAAAAAGATGGACGACGCCACTTCACTCTCTTCCATTGGTGAAAAGTGAAGCCGCCAAAGTCCTAATATGGCGCTGACATCTTGCGCAGATTTGGGACCTGATTCTGCGCAGTAGTGAGCGGGGAGTGGAGCCGCGATATCAAGGTCCTGTCCTCACTCCCGCAGAAACTCCCAAAAAAGTTTGTTGGTGCCTTGGTGACTACTTCGTTTAGAGAAACTGTCAATCATGAAGTCACACTCCCGTTTTTATAGCATCAAATAACTAAGACCAAACTTATTTAAAAAAACGAACACTTAAACTTAAATCAGTGTGATTAAAAACTACCTAAAATGACAGAAAACATCTTTGGAAAAAATGTATTTGCAGTGTAATTTGATTGTTTAGTTTCCATCCTGTCCCATTAGACTTCATGGGGAGGGCGGGGTTTATGACCTATACTGGGACCAACTACCTGGGGGCGATCGAGACGCTTTGGCTTCACTTTTCAGCACTTGTGCAGCACACTTGGTCTATCCCGAGGATACCATAGTCAGCCGGATCCCGACTTCAGCTGAACAACAGCCGAAATGGATTATTTTCCTGTTATCACTAATTGTTTCAGCTGCTTTGAAACAATGTGTATTGTATAAAGCGCTACATAAATAAAGGTGACTTGTCTTGAAAACAAAAAAAGATTCTGAAAATTGTCTTTTTCAAACACTGAAAGTCAGTGGAGTCCAGTGTTGTTTTGAACCCCATTAACTTTCATTGCATTTACAAAAACAGCTGAAATATTCTTTCAAATATTTTTTATACTTTTTTTGTTCACACAGGTTTGGAATGTCATAAGGCTGAACTATCCCTTTAACAGGTTTCTTACTGAATAGAATTAAATGGGTTTGGTAAATAACAAGATAAACGCAAGGACCAGCCTGCAGATATAAATATAGAGTGTGATTAATATTTAACATTAACATTTGTTAACAAATAAACAACATTTTAAAGTAATAAAATACCCTCACTAAGACAAAATATGAACATCAGGCCAACAGAAATGTCATCAGGTAACTGTAAAAGGCCTCAGTATAAATCTTTAAAAGGTTTGGAGTAGTTGAACATCAGATAATCCATGTAGTAAAAGTCATATGTCCTTTGTCTCTCTGTCACATTTAGCTGTGCAAAATATCTCCTTGTGATTTCCGAAGTTGTCCTTTCTGCATTAGGGTTCCTGTCTTTAAAACTAGGGAATGTTAAATTGCTAGGAGCACCAATACTTCTCAAAAGGAAATTGGCTTCTTCCTCCAGAGTCTCAAATTTCCCAATGAAGTCATAGTCCAGCAGGCAGGGGCTGCAGAGACGTCCAACGGGCTCCCAGTGGATGTCCATGCCAACCGGCCGATGCACGTCTAACAAATACTGGATGAACTCCTTGAAGGTCACACCCGCCCCTGTGCGTAAGGCATACTGCGTCGCATTGCTGCGGTATCTTGAGATGATGGGCTTCCCAAACACTGGATGGTAGTACGAGTTTGGACTCTCGAACTTGTCCCGAAAAGCAGACACTAGCCTTTCAAAAGGTTCCCTCAGGAACAGGACTTTGGTGTAGGTCTTCAGACGCCGGATGATGCCCTTTTGATTAAATGAGTCTAAACGCTTAAGGTGATTCCCATAATGCACCTCGTCATGTTGGATCTCTCCAGTGGAAGAAGCGAGACCTTGAAGCACCATGAGCACCCTCTTTGAGTTGGAGCAACCCACCTTTGGCACCTCACAGTAGAGGAGTTTGTGCTTGTCTTCCACATAGATACGGGACACATGCATGCGGGTTATAGTCTGCTTAGCGGTTCCGCTTGTGTATTTGGCACAGACCTCCCTCATGAGCCTCAGACGGGAGCTCTGCACCTGAGTCATTCGCTCAGGACTGTCCCTTTTCTGGCCAGGAGGTTCAGCGTTGAGCTGCTGGACAAGTGGGCTGCTCTTGAGGAGGAGTTTACGGTGGCTCTTTTTGACATGGGAAGCAGTGATGTCTCTGGGATTGATTAAAGAAGAACGCTGGACCCCTGGGAAGACTGGAAGTTGGACTGGTTGCACAGGTCTAGGAAAGTTGTCTTCTGTTGGATCAGACTGTCTGTCATTGTCAAGGCAATAATGACACTGTTCCTGAAAGTTAGAGAATAAGAGTACTGTCAGTAACAATAGTTGTGTTTCTTTAAATTATATATATATATATATTTTTTTTTTAAAAGACTGTATTTGGAGATAATATAATATTAATGAAATAAAAGGCCACTTAAGTGCACTTAAAAACTGTTTCTTAACACACTTAAGTACACTTTTAAAATGATACTTAATAACACTTAATGTAAAGTACTTAATTATAATTTTAACTGTAGTGTGTTATTCAATATTACATTTAAAGTTAATATATTTTAAATGTACGAAATTGCAACTTCCTCATTACAGGCATTATGTGGAAATACATGATACAAAAGTTTTAATAGATAAAACATTAAAGTATATATTTGCCATAGATGTTTGTCAGTACAATGAAATTCCATATAGAGATATACTTAAGTCCTACTTCAGGGGCTCAAAAATAAACTCTTAAGGTCAGCTGATTGCATTTAAAACATACAATTTGAACTATAAAACATTTTCATATAATTGCAATTAACATACACAAAACATGACGTAAGTTCACACAAGTATATTCTTTTAAAGTATTAAATACTTCCGTGATAAGTCCTTTTTTTTAAAGTATGCTAATTTTTATTTATTTGTTTGTTTTTGTTTTGTTTTGTTTTTCCACAAGGGCATTTATGTAACAGGGGTTGATTTTTATCAAAACTTTTTTGTTTTGTTATATGACATTCCTATTAAAACTGATTTCAAAAAGATTTTTGTTTTGCCCTTGTCCGAGACCCAGACCTTTAATCTTAAACTATGAAAAGCCATCATAAAGCTGTCACACAGTTGTTTTCCCCAATGTTTATCTGCTTTAATACGTTAATGCGTTAAATAACGTTAATGCTTTAACTCAACTAAATAAGTATGTTATACAAGATTTAACTAATTTTTTTAAGTCAGTTTAATTTAACTTAAAGGGACACTGTGTAGTTTTTTTTTATTATTTTATTAGCTAAAATCAATGTTTTTATTCAGATTTTGAAAGGCTGCACTGCACGGTACTTCATAATGCAGGATTATACTTATGCCGAGCCACAGGAGAAGGAATCCTCAACGCCAAAAAAGCAACAAAAAAAATATATTTAAAAGGAAACGTGACCGTTGAATTAAAAAAATGAGGGTAAATATCGGGATAGCTTTTCCCAGGTGGAAAGAGCTAATGAAGGAGAAAGACTTTGAAAGGGACGCTGAAGTTGCCTGCTTTCTTCTTGACAGGTAAGTCAATGTTACGGTCTAAATTACAAGCTTTTTTTTCATTGCTTGGTTGTGTAATTCATTAATATAGGCAGCATAACAATAGAACATGTATAGTTAAACTCAAAGTGCTACTGGAAGACATGTTGTCATAGCTTTTTGGTACATAACGGCTACTGTAGTTGCAACACGCATTTGAAAAAGCGAGGCGCTAGAGAGCACTATTCGTTTGAATGCAAAATACAATTTCACTGCTAGATGGGAGAAATTCCTACACAGTGTACCTTTAAGTTGAAATGACTTAAACATCCAAGTTGATTGTACTTAAAAATTTAAGGCAGCACTTTAAGTGTAGTGAGAGTATGAAGTGAGAGTGAATAAGTGTATTTTAAGAGAGTACAGTATCAAAAGTTCACATGGCTAAAAGACAAACTACAGGTCATATTTTAAAATTCATGGGCTCAATAAGCATTTACTAGAGAAGGTTGTGGCTTTAAAGTCTTGTCTCTTCAAAGGCAACCACCAAGTGGTGCTAGCGCACAATAATTCCAGCAGCCATATAGCGCATGATGTGAAGCAGGCACTTGTGGACATTCTTACCTTCCTTATGGCGTGCACTTGGGAGAATGTGACCTTTGCACCTGAGGGAAAAGAAAGAGAGGGAACGTTAGGATGACATTTCGGGCTTATCCATTTTCACAATCCACGTACCATGAAAGTGAACTTTTGGGTTCAGGAATTTTCATTGAGCTGCTTGCATTCAAAGTGCAACCAACGAGAAGTTATACTGAAACCGCAGTTATTCCACCCGAATGTGCTGAAATAAAAGAGCATATGGCTCAGTGAAGTGGTGTCCTTGCTTGAGTTTTTTCATAGACGAAGAGAAAGGGCGGACGGACAGAGGGAGGTTGACTCCTGTGGCCGACTGCTAATGTTTATGTGCCATTGCTTGCAGCAGCTCCAGATGGTCTCCCAGCAGCCTGACAAACATCATCTTGACATCAGAGGTTATTGTGTACGAACAGAGGTGTGTGTTGAAAGATATTCAGAAAGATATTCACCATGGGAAAAGTTTGCAGGCGAAGCGTATGGGGAATGAGATTAAAAGAGGCCTTGAGTCATACTGAATCAGACTGCTCTGGCAAAGATGTCTCAATGCTTTGACATTGACCTATGGAAGGGCAGAGACTAGCATCGATTAGATGCCAAAGCCATGACACTTTTCGTTGATAGATTCATTGCAGGCGGTGCCCTAACTTGGGTTTGAGAGCTACAGCAGGTTATTTACAGGCCAGGAGAAGGAGAAGACAGTTTCGCAGGCACGCTTTTACTATACTGTAATCTGTTTACATTAAACCAAAACTGACTCTATTTGCTTTCTTAATGTACGTCTTACTGTGAACGATTCAATGGTGCATATTATTCCAAAGAATAATTGTCCTTGTAATCTTTTATTCAAAATGTAATGTCCGTCTAGCACGTTTACATAGAAAAACGTTTAAAAACTTGTCCATGACACTTCAGGTCTCTACACTGCAACTAAATTGATCACAAATTAGTCACATGACCAAAAAAATAAACTCGTCGATAACCGGTGTTTCCTGCACAAAACAACAATGTCTTATTTGCTGCCAAATTACTCTTATGAACCTGTTCTTTTTTAACGAGTCAGTCAAAAAGATTCACTCACGAGTTAGGCTAGTGGTTTGAATCAGATTCACTAAGATGAATCATTCAGAACTATTATTGAGTTCACCTCTGCCTGAATGAACAGCGAGTGATTTCTCTGTATCGTTAGTCACATTAGTCTGTTTATTTACAACACAATTAAAAATCGATCAGTTCCTGATGGATAAAATCCTGACTTAAATTGTTTAATATTCTGCCTCTTTAGTTTTTGACTGATTCATCAAAAGTATAAAAATGTTAGCAAATGTTAAAAAAATCTGTTTACAAATAAATACATATAGTCATATTTTTCTTCACAAAGTTCTAGGAAACAATACAGTTCATTGCACTGCATAAAACTATGTAATCTGATTTGAAAGGTATTTTGTAATGAGGACACTGTATAGGTTGTGAGTGAGGGTACGAATTTCAAAGAGAATCTGCTAAATATTCATGGTGTTCTCTTTTATTCATAAATTCACAGAATCCTGGTGAGCCTGTTTTATCCTGCACAATTTGTGTCATAATGCATTATTTCACTTAATCTGGCCGCGATGCTGAGTGCGAATGTATACCAGGATGAGGATAAACACATACTGTATACCATTACCAAAACTGTGCTCAATTTGTGTCACAAAATTACGCCATTTCTATAGGAAGGGCCCATTCATGTCTGTAATTGAGACACGTGTTATTCATCTATTTATGCAGTTTAATTTTTTGCCTGACAAAGTTAATTTTCCACACTGCAAGATAAACAAAATATTATCGAAGTTTATATGGTGGATCAACCATGTATAAACCCATGTAAATTATTTAATTTAGTCGTGAATTATTAAATGAACCATATTTCCCAAAATGATGAGGGTCGGGGTAAGTTATAATAATAGTAAGTGATAGTGAGCAATTACCATTTCAAATAATATTAAAAACACTATTACAAAATGTGGAATAATGTTTCACTAAATTCAAATATTCTGAAAATTAAACCATTTCCTGGCTGGTTTATAAAAAGGGAAATAATGAGACATTATTATTTTTTCTCGTTTATGTTAATATTTTTATTTAAAATGTAAATTGTATAAATAATCCCCAATGATTATTTATATGGCATTATTTAATAGACTTATTTAACTTGACTGCATATATGCCAAATTATGCCTTTTTTACAGCGTTGAACACAAAAATGCATTCTGCAAGAACCGGCATTTACTCTTCCTCTGAAACTTTTCGTTCATGACACTTCAGGTCTCTACAATGCAACGGAATTGGTCACAAATTAGTCACATGACCTAAAATATAAACTCGTTTATAACCCGGTGTTTCTACACAAAACAACGTCCTATTTCCGAACAAATGATTTTTATGAACCTATTCTTTCTGTATTGATTCAGTCAAATGTATTGGTAATCCTTAATACTGCATCTGAACTTGCTACAATTTAGAGGTGTTAAAGTTCTATTGTAAAGTTCTAAAAATGAATATCAAGCAGCACAGAATGAAAAGATAAGATGAAAAGATAGTATGCGCTCGCACGGATGCACAGCCTTGTTCGTTGACCCGACTGCATGCAATTCTCTCACGCTCTATGGGTCTGCAAGATCTCTCACTTGAGTGGGAGGAGGTGAGACAGGGAGGAAAGGAGAAGGCAGGAGGGATTGTGTGAAAGATAACAGACGATCCCTGTAAACAGCTAATGTCTTTGCTGTGCGTCTCCCTCCTGCCTGCACCGGCAGATCACTCACTTCTATTAGATCAGAGATGGCCAACCTAAACGACGTGAGGTGAAGCAGAAGAGTGACGCTGCTGCCCGGTAGGAGCTTGCAGTAATGGAGCACTGCAGGCAGCCTCGCTCCCGATGACTTCACAGCTTATGAATAACTCAAATCCCGGGAAGAGAGCAGGAACATGGAGCAAGGGACTCTGACTGGTCCCACCACCGTATGATCTTCTAGAATGCTCTAGTACCCGCCAAGTCCTAACCAATGTTACAATTTTATAAGAGAAGCTGAAAAAGAAACTGTCGAAGGGCATTGTAACACACTACCTGTAATAAACTTGCTTCCATAAAAGGACTTTCTGGAAGTCATTGTCATGGCAGTGTTGGCAAGGAAGAGGAGATAAGGATCTATATGCAGCTACTTTATTAACAAAACAAAGACAATTCATGTAGTGAGAAACGTGATCAATTCACACACGTGGAAAAGACAATACTCAACACTAAACGGAGAGAAATGATGTCAATGAATACACAAGATAATGAGGAACTAAACAAGACACAGGTGATAACGATGAACATGGAAGGGAACAAAGGAAACAGGAAAACAAGAGCCTACAACGTCCAAGATCATATAAAAGCCCAAGAAAATGAAACTGAAACAAAAACTGAGTTGTACTAGAAATGTTTGTCTATTTAGTATAATTTTGCACTTAAAATGTTGTTTACAGTGATTAAAATAAGAAGTTAAGGCCATTGCACACTGAGTCCGAAATTCGCATCCGAAATTTTCGCACGTTAAAAAAAATTCGACCTCACGTTATGTCAATCATGCTTGCACACTGTCTACGAAACTTTCGTCCGTAAAAAAAAAATTCGGATTGGGCTCGATTTTCTGCGTTTTTCGCATCCACAGCCAGTGTTTTGTGAGGTTTTTTGAAAATTCAGAGCCACCGTACAAGCGAACGACAAAATCCAGAATGACGTCTGACAAGTTGATACACTTCGTCTCGCAGCACAAGTACTGTATGAAAAACAAAATGCGGATTACAAAGACACTGAATAAAATATAACCTGTATAAGGCTGTTCTCTGTCTGCCCAGCGCTTCTTCCGGCCGCATGTGTGTGTGTGTGTGTGTGTGTGTCCGTCCATAGACATAGGCCTACTGCCAGTTTCTGTTCAGGATCGATTGGTTCACGGAAATTGGTGGTCTTCTTTTTAATATGTGGCTCCAGTATCGCTAGCAAAGCATCAAACTGTTCCACTGACATTCTGAGGTAAATTTTGAATCGTTTGGTAACTTTGGGATAATTTCGCAACTCCTTGATAAGGAGGTGAAACTCTACTTCCTCTCGGCGCAATCTCAGGATTGGATGGACCCAATATTTCCTCTTTCTTTTTCTCTTTTTAAGAAGAAAGAGGGCAACAAATTCATCCTCACTGCTTGACGAATCCATTTAGTATTTTTTGCGTTTTTTTCCGCAAAGGTTTAATAAATACGCATCGGACTCAGTGTGCAAGGTTTCTGTGCGTGACGAATTTTACTGCTGACGAACACGAAAAAACGCATACGAAAATTTCGGACTCCGTGTGCAATGGCCTTTAGAGTTAAATTGATTAAAATGAATGAATACAACAACTTTTTAAACAAAACTATGACTAATGCAAACAAATTGTAAAAATAGTAATCTGACAGTCTGACAAAATTTAAAAATAATTTATTATTAGTACAATTATTATAGTATTAATGAATATTTAGAATTTTATTATGTGCTTTCGTCATTTTGATAAGTGTTTGATTTTGATTTCAGTCTTAGTTTTATTCATTTTCGTACTTCAACTTATTTGGTTGTTCAGTTAGTTGTTTTTCATCTAATATTTGTAACTTATCTATCCTTGCATCTCAATTTAACTCCTTTTTAGTTAAAAATAACAACTGTGCAAAACACGCCAAGTTTCATAAAATGTAACAGAATTAGTTACTTTTACAGGAGAAGTGCAATAATGTAACATTACTTTTAAAGGTAACATTTCCCAACACTAGCAGGAGATAACCGTCATATGAAATAATATACCCTCTTGTTGGGTTCTTTTATGCCACATGCTATTGATATGGATTAAGATACTCCTTCACTAATGCTTGAGTGCAGTTGTATACGTATAAAGTTATACAACAGACGTCTGAAGATGCAGAGAAGAGCAAAAGCAAGCAGAGTGCCTGTCACATCTAATGCAGGAGCTCTTTGTTTACCGCGGTGCAGCTTTCCACAAAATCAAATCAATATGTCATAAACACGGCGACAGTCTCCGGCACGATGAGATCTTACTGATTTGACAGAAACAGAGAGGCAAGGTTTACACTCGAATAGTTAGTATCTATAACTAAAAAGTCCACAAAATAAAACCCAATAAAATGTCACCATTACTGATATTGCATCATTACATAACATATTTTCTAGCTACAGGTTTAACATTTGGAGGACAGCGAGGTATCATGTGTCGAACCACTGAGACCAATAATGAGGCTAAATTAGGTGGTAAAATACGCAGCTGTCAACATCTTCATTCGCACACTGTGTGAGATGTCGTGACTGACTATAATAATGGTTTCCTGATATTAGTCCTCTTCATTAGACTGAATGCACTGTGAAAAACTCCCATCATTTTCACAACTGATTTGTATGCCTGTCTAACCTTGTTAGATTCCAGCAACAACTAAATCAGATAGACTTAGTCTATTGCCATAAATGATGGTAAATAAGTCAATTGGAGCATTAGAGATGAGTTAAATTCATTTGAAATATAAACTCAACTCGAGGGCATATGGGATGCTCAGTTATAAGCAAAGATGCAGCAAGAAAACAGCTTATATCAGGTATCAAATCAAGATGTTTATGAGAATGAAAAAAGTTAAGATGTATTTGCCAGACAGACAGTGGGCGTATAAGTGTGTATACTGTATGTGTGTTTCTTTCAAATAGCTTTAGAATTTCACCTGGCTTTGGAAGTATTTGTTGCCTGGCTGCAGGAATATGAATTTAAAAGTTAGCAATAACATATAAAAATGATCACCTTTAATGTTGAAGGTTAAATACAAGTTATGCTCTCTATGCCATAGAAAATTGTGTGTTCGTTAATACACTTACAATCAAAATGATTAAAAATACAGAAAAAAAACTGTATTATTGTGAAATATTATTACAATTTAAAATAACTGTTTTCTATTTTAATATATTTTAAAATGTAATTTATTCCTGTGATGTCAAGGATGTATTTTCAGCATCATTACTCCAGTGTTCAGTGTCACATGATCCTTCAGAAATCATTCTAATATGCTGATTTGCTGCTCAAGAAACATTTATTATTATTCTCAATGTTGAAAACATTTTTTTTTTTTATGAAAAATGTGATCATTCTTTTAGGATCCTTTGATTAATAGAAAGTTCAAAGAAATAATCAATAAAATCAGAACTATTTATTTAAAATATAATGTAAAAGTTTCTGTTAATCTAAAGTGTAGTGGATTTCTGTCTGAGAAATCTTCAGGCGAGTGTCTGGAATGGACACATAAAGTTGATCGTTTATCGTTTATTGAATTTTAAAGTGCATAAAGGATCACAACAATGTCTCTCTCTTTCTCTTTCTCTGTCTCTCTCTCTTTCTCTTTCTCTCTCTGAAAGGACTGTGACATCTATACGGGCCGCCCACACATCAATATTTATACCTGGCAGTCACAGGAAGAGTAAACACCTCTGGCTGCCACCGTCAAGAAGGGGACGAATGAATGAACTGTGTGAGAGGGAGGGAAAATGAGCAAATCGCAGCAAGATGGAAGGATTTAGTGAGTGATGGGGTGATAGATTTCGTGATTGATTGGACAGAGGAACGGTTAGATGGCTATAAGGATGGATGACCTGATGGATATGGTTGTTAAGAATGTAGTTTGCAATTTGTGTCTGGCCATTTCCCGCTCAAATCCGGCCCATTTTCAGTAAAGTGTCCTTCTGCCGTCTGATGAACACGTCGCAGACTCTACATCCAATTATAGTCCCATGGCGACACACACTATTGCATGTTTATTTACAAATAGCCTACTTTTTCAATATACGCACTCTTTTCATCAATGCTGTTGTCCTTGACTAACCCAGACATTTAGGAAATGTGTTAAGAGACTCATTTATTGTAAGCTGTTTACTTGTTTACTCCTGTTGTGTACCAGCGGGCCCCATGGTGGCACATCCGTCTGTTGTTAGCTGCGGTGTGTGTGTGTGATATCTGGCTCTCTCCCCTCTCTCTGCATGAGCCTGCACTCTCTCCAGAACTTCATTAGCTTGATTAACATTCATGTCCCACCTTCCTTCACCTCGTGCTGTCAGCTACCGACTTCTTAACTAACTTACACCCCCACTAGACCTGAGCGCTGAGAGTTTGTCTTGACATTGGTGCCGTCTTTCAGCCCACTTCAAGCATGCATCAGACAATAAAGACTAAATATGGCCTTGGTATTAAGATGCGTTTTGGTCGATCGGATCACAAGTGGATGACGCTAAGTACAGGTCTAAACAGGGTCTAAAGCGTTTTGAGCTTGTCAACTTTCGACCACTTCCAGAGGTAGACCGGATTGCTTTCATAATGTAGACGCTCATGTGGTCGAACGTGTTCAAGCCGCTGCAAAAGACGCCTACTCTCCGCCTACTGAGCTAACGCGTAAACATTATGGGAAGCGCAATAGCCAGATGGCTGGGATTTAAACTTTGTTGGCTGAAGACCCAAGTTTGGTTTGAAGATGAAAACGTACCAAGCACAATGTTCTCTCACCATTCCTGATTTCTAACACACACTCACACAGCGTTCGTTGTGATCTTGCATCTGTCGGAGCAGAAACGAAAGCTGCTGCTCTCCGTGTTTTCCCGTCGGCTTTGGTGCGTTCATATGTAAATTGTATTAGCTTATTTTTCAATTATATGGAAAGATCCGAAACATACATTTACCTGCCCATAGACCCTCCCCTCGAAGAAATCAGGACATAAGTGGTTGAAAGTGGACAAAAGAGACGGATTAAAACACCAGGTGTAAACGAGAATGTGTCTCCCTCGTCTACTTGTGATCCGATCGACCAAAACGCAATACCAGGTGTAAACAGGGCCTTACTTGGTCACAAACCAATGCTGTAAAATAAACTTTCTATTCATCAAATCACATTTTCCACAGACATTAAGCAGCTCAACTGTTTTCAACATTGATAATAAAAAGAAATGTTTCTTGAGCAGCAAATCAACATATTAGAATGATTTCTGAAGGATCATGTGACACTGAAGACTGGAGTATTGCTGAAAATTCAGCTTTGTATCACAGGGATAAACTGAAAAGAATGTAAGGAATAACAACATCAATTTAACTAAAACTCTTTTTGAATAATTAATTCAAATTATGTTTAATCGCACTGTATATTATTGCATGCAGTCTGTGAGGACAGCTCAATAATAAGATGAGTTTTCTTGCTATTATTTGACACATGTTTGGTCTGTTCCTCACACTAAGCTATCACATCTATCACATTCTTCAGAAGACTCGAAAAACAGCACACAAGTCGTATGCACCCATACACAAAAGAAATATATTTTCTGGATATGTTTTGGAATATATGCACATATTTGAAATTGGCCCAATAAATATATTTCATACTTATATTTCATATATTTTTGTTATATTTCAGAATATATTTCAATGTATTTTTTTCTGTACGGGTCCCCAAAAGTGTCAAAAATATATGTGGCATATATTCCAAATATATTGAAATATATTCTGAAATATAACAAAAATATATGAAATATAAGTATGAAATATATTTATTGGGCCAATTTCAAATATTTGCATATATTCCAAAACATATCCAGAAAATATATTTCAAATACAATTCTTTTGTGTATGGGCACCACTTCTATGATATGATAAGGTTGAGAGCATCATTGGAGCAACATTTTTAGGTGAGCTATTTCTTAGAAAGCTACAAGGAAGCCAGATAAAAAATAACAAGACCAGATCTAAAACATTCTGAAAACCTCAAAAATATGACACACAAAAAAACTGACTGATAAGGAACTGTGGTTTATGATCCCTTAACAGAAAAATGCATTGTATATTATATGACACTGAATCTATCTCTAACTTAGTGAGAAACACTGTTTCTTCACCTTCAGCCCTTTTCATGACCTTTCCTGACTTTTTGGCCTTTTGTTTCTTCCCATGTTGACTACAGTGAGAAACTCACTCACGGAAATATTTTATTAACCAGGCTGTGCATTATTTATGCTCAAATCTGTTTACAAACAACAGCTGTAGGGTTATAGACCATATCCTTCCACTTATCACTTCTCCTATAAAATACCCAATTTTTATTTCGGTTACACTAATGAGGCCACAAGATATAAAACTGCTTTCCCCTCATTTTCTATTGTATACATTCTCGTGGCGATTTCCTTTTTTGTTATCTGCATCCAGAACACATACAGCTTGTATAATTCACAGTGGAGTCACACAAAGGAGGAGCCAGTCAGCACACTGAAACACAGCATGAATTCTGCTGGAGTCCAAACCTCCAAGACATCCAGACCATGACCCAGACCAAGATATTTCTGCAAAACAAATTCACCCTTACCAAACAAAATATATGGTGCTGTAGGTGAGGAACACACCAAATAACACAAATGTAGAATTTAGGCTTCAGCAAAAATAAATAAATAAATAAAATAAAATACATATTCAGTATAATATAATAGTTATATTGGTTTAATTATGCTAATTATAAAATTAAAATTGACTGAATACGTTTCTATTGGGACCTCAAGTGGATTAAGTAAACTGAATGAACTATTAATTTGTTGGATTCATATTTTAGTTAAATTGAACAAGCAGCAAAATAATTTTTTGAGTGGGATGAAGGATGATGATTTCTTTAATGGTTCTCCAACATTATTTGATTCATCAAGGCAACAGGACAATGATTACTTTTTCATCTGCATCCTTTAAAATCCAATACACATCAACCTCCACATTTAAGCCCTAGATTTTGATTTTATGAGGCTTGAGAGCTACAATTGTTCCCAGTGGATGACATCTTCGCACAACCTTTTGTTTGCATGGATCAATTTTAATAAGTAATGAAAATGGATTAGTCCATGATTGAAATCCACATTGCACCACAAATGAGACAAGTCTGAAGACTACTCTTTCCCAGGGTGAAAGGATTGAACATTTCTATGGCTCAGAAAGGGGCTTGTTTCCTCTGACCTTGAGGCGCCTCATAAGGAAACAGTGAAATCTGGGCTGCTGCATGGCAAAGCTATTCTATATTAAAGGCAAAAACCTTTGCCTTCCAAAAAAAAATGTCATACCAGTAAAATGACATTTTAAGCAACTTCCCTCTCTCTCTCTTGTAATGATATTGCACAGGATATTGCTGCATGCAGAGACACAAGGATTATTGTGTTGCAGGTCTGCAGAGAATGTATGCTGTGAATCACAGCATGCTGAATATCAAGGGTTTAAAGTTCCTGGTTTCCCAAAACATAAGACCTAAATAATGCAGACATGAAGAATCTCCTGTCACGCACACTTGTCTGAAAAACAAACAACAATATCTGTTACTGTCCTTTGAACACTTTTTTGGGAAACCTTAACGCTACCCTCCACGACTTCATAGGTTGTCTATACAAGCCTGTGGCCTGATTTTTATGTGAAGGACGTTTTTGCCGGAAAATCCAAAGGATGTGACGGTTACGCGCGCTCCCGAGAGTCTCTTTTCCGTTCAATGACACATAAAACGAATGCTTACAATGTTCAGGATAATGTTGAAAGAGCCATTCTGTACTGTACATGCTCTTTTTTTTTGCTACGGGAGTTATTTCATGTATGTTACATGCGCAGCAGCAGCATGTCTATGAATGATGTACAGCATCAGCAGCGTATAGCAGACCTATTCCACCAAGACCAAATACATTAACATTGCCATATCCATTACCATGCCAATCTGTCCGAGAGTTGTCATGACAGAAATGTTGATATTGAGGAAAGTGTGCAGCACATATTTACATACTCATCTTAACGTCGCTCTCAGCACGGACGGATGTTCATTCAAAGATACCGCTACAAAGATATTTCTAACTTCTTTAAGTGAAGAACAAAAAAGAACTTCGCTGTGAGTATATCGGGACTTTGAATCATATTTCTTGTACGTTACGTGTGCAAGCGTGCGAGCATAAGCAGAAAGTTGCTGGCTGCAGTTCACTTAAAGGTGCTCTAAGTGATGCGACGTGTTTTTTAGGCCAAAACATTTTTTGTCACATACAGCAAACATCTCCTCACTATCCGCTAGCTGCCTGTCCCCTGAACACACTGTAAAAAAACGCGGTCTCTCTAGACACCACAGGCTCCACAAACGGCAACAAAAACAAACTGGGCTCACCCGCACCACGAAACATAATAAACAGTGTTTCAGCCAATAACCGACATTGGAGGGTGGGGTTTGGAGGGTTAGTGCGCGTTCACGTGAAGGGGGTGTGGAGGAGAGAGAACAGAGAAGCATGAAGAGGGAAGTTTGAATTATGGCCGACACACGACGTTCCGATGAACAAATTGCAAAGAAGAGGGACAAGGATAAGGAACAAGGATAAGGAACGCGTGAAGTCCCGAATTTACATCGGAAAAACCTTCGAAAGGTGGCGAGAACTCCGCCGGCAGAAGGGCTTCCAATCCGACATAGTTGCTCTGTTTTTGCAGAACAGGTAAATCCATTTTTCTTTCTAAATTGACGTTCATGTTCGCCAAACCAACACAAGGATGTAATTAGCTAGAACTATGCAGTCAGCGTTAACTTTGGTGAATACAACATGTTTCTAGCAGCGATCAATCTCTATTGTAAATGATCAAGCAAATTCACAGTAGGGCGACAATTTGTGTGAACGATTGTTTTCATCCACTGTTTGACATGTTTGAATATTCATTTATAGGCTGTTGACAACTTTGACTAAATTTGTTTACGCTGCCGCCGTTGTTTGTGCTCACTCGACACTGGGAAACGCGAAGCTAACGTTATCTTGCTATTATTGTGTCCTTGTATGGGAGCTATAGTTATAACCTCAGGTGGTGAAACGATTTTAAGATAATGTTTCTCTTTTTCTGCATTCTGTTCTGCAATATATAAAAGCATTTATCTAACTTGGCGACATTACACATTGAATGAAGTATCAGTAAAACTTAACCTTGTTTGTAGTGACTATTTTGACTTTCCTTTATGTCGGAAGGGAGGGGAGGAGGGAGGAGACGGGATGAGGAGGAGGGAGGGTCTAGCTAGCTTCCGTTTTGTTTGACAACAATTCGAATGTCAACAAGAAGTAACGTCTCCCGGGATCGCTTAGAGCACCTTTAACGGCCACCGGTGTCGCTAATAACAAGGGTTTCTGAATTCTACATTTAACATGTTAATTTGAGATAATTAATGAAAGAGTAGGGCATTAAAAATGATACATTGCAAAATGTATTGTTGTGGACTGCAGAACAATATCAAAATTAAACAAACAATATATTTTTAATGTAATCTCTGAAAATATGTCTTTTATCAGCTAATTTTAACATATGCGATACATTTTACTAACTAATAAGCATTTCATTTTTAATCAACTGACAGCCCTTATATAATCTTTTTTACATTTGCCTTTTTTTTTATCTTTTTTTTTTTTTATAGAGGACTGAATCAGCATCACAAGCTGGTTCAGTGTAAGGTCAGTCTAACTTGGGTGCTTATCGGGTGCTTTTTCATTTCTGGCTTTTACAGTTAATTAAAACCTTACAAGACTTATCCAAATGGGGTATTAGATTATGGCACAACAAAAAGAATAGTCACTGGGAAGAAATTCAATAGAATGAAATCTTTATGACATAAATTAAGCCTTTAGTTCAGCTGTAACAAACCTATTCAGTGGGGCGTAATTCAATCTGTGCATTTAAGCAGAACTTTGCTGACAACACGGCTAGCAACTGCTGACCGGTCATATATCATTTGGTTTTAGCAAACACTTTATGTATCTTTATCATTTAGAAGCCCTCGTGATATGTTTTGTACTAACTGCAAGCCTGAAAATATGTCTGCCTAAACATCCTTCCTAATCATCAAAATGTGCAGCGGTAAGAGGTGATCGAGGCCAAAAAGCAAGCTGTACTTTGACAAAAACAATTGTATTTTCATTTCTGTTCGCAAAACAGTCCAGTGATCTATCTATCTGATCACTGAGCTTCAGGGAATACAAAATAAATCATAGATGGAAAGGTAATAATTAGGAATAAACTGCGTCTTCAGATATATTAAAATATATGAAATATTTCAGACAGTAAGAGAGGCGCCGGTTGTCAAACATCATTAGTATTACAGAAAAGTGAAAGAGATCAAGTCGTAATCTAACACTAATGATCTGCCTACTGTTGTCCTCACTGACTCTTCATAAATCAGACATCAGTCTCATAAAACACCCCCGCCATTCATGTGCATGTGTGTGTGTACTCGGCCTTCAGCGTGGAGTGTGAGTTTATGAATTTAGAAAAAATTGTTTATGGTTTATTCAGTAATGTTACACCGTGTCCTAACTACACGCAATAAAAGGTATCTTTTCCATGTTAATCAGAGTTTTTGTCCTAACCAGCCGCAACGGGGACACGCAACGATTCTACTTTATAGAAACAGTTCCTATTTTTCTGCGCCGTCGCACTGGAACAACAAACACAAAGTGTGGCAATGATAATCTCAGGTACTGTTGCATGTAATGTGACTGAATATCATTTAGTGCTCTCAGCTTTGTAGCCGTAAAATGGATAATTTATCTCAGATCTTGAAATTAAACAAATGGAAACAAGAACAAACAAGTGTACTCTTTTACAAAGATTGTTTTAGTAGCCTATGTATATTTAATAATGTTTAAATTATGTAATATTTGTGAATTTGATAGCCTACTTTTTTTTGTGAGTGCCGTTAAGATTACTATCTGGTGCTGTGCACTTGCTCCGAGAGCCCGCCCACACGCTGTTCTGATTGGCTGTGGGTTTTGATTGATTTTGACGCATCTCGTAGTTGTGGACAGACAAATTATTTGTCGCTGGACTCTTATCGGATCACATCTGGTTAGGACACGGTGTCAAGGCCATCAATGATGCTAGTCATTTTACGACACATATATGCAGTTTAATACACATTGCACTAGATGTTGTGAACAGTAGGCAATGACAGTTTGATAGGTTTCAAAAGGTTTCAATACAGTTGTGCTTTCTCCCATCTGATTTTCTGTATCTCTGCCTATTTTTACACTGAATGTTGTCAGACCTTCAAACAAAACCTATAAATAAATAAAAGTGATGCGTCATGAACAAAAACCACAACAATGACACATCCTTCATTAATTTTTTAAAGAAAGTTATGTAACATACAGTACCCTGTTCACACCTTTTGCATAATTAAGACCATTTCAGAAATTCAGACGGGGCAGATACTTTTTCAAGCACAGTAGGCACACTGTCTCATACAAAATGATATTCACATTTATTCAATATTCCAAGTTATCCAAGTTTTAAATGATTCTGCTGTTTAGCATCATTATTCATTCACACCAACAGCCGGGTTATAATGAAGCTATGTGATTATTATTTTCTGCATCATTAGAAGTGTGAATCGTGAATCGTTTTTAAAGTGAATGTTGTCACGTAATATCGGATAAGGATGAAGTCATCTGAACCTGACTTTTGGTGAGCTGACACACTGGTCACTCTGATTGGAAATGAAATGACGAGGCCACAGACTTCAGAAATGGCTTGACCTCTGACTGTCGCTTCTGTTACCCAGAGGCCTTGAGCAGATCTGCTGAAATTCTGAGCACATGCTGCCCACACAAGGATTAGACATCCTAAGGGAACAAGCGACAATGAATTCCCAGTAAAGGGATAGAGAGAAAAGAGGATGGAGAAAGGCTGAGCACATCCGCTGGACTCAAGGGGATCGAAAGGACGAATCATGCATATAATAGCCGCAGCACGAGCAGAGAACACCATTGTTACATCACATTTTTACATATGCAATTTCATGAAATCCCAAAATTTATATCATACAGTAATTTTAGAAGGAACAAAAAAAAAAAAAACTAATTTAAAAATAAAAGGTGTATAATTGAGACCGACAGAACATTTAAAACATATGGGCAGTTCCATCAAAAGTGTAATTATTTGTTCACCTCTCTGGTCTGAATAAAGCAGTGATATTAATCTATCCCAGCAATCTCCAGCTTCAATGTTGGGCAGCTGTTTTCCTAGCCATGGTTGAAACAGGGTCTACACTTGGATGGGTGAAAATAATTAGGTGCTTGTCATGAGAAAGTGTGTTGTGGCATACCACTCTAACACTGGCCCTACAGTAAATTAAATCTGGAAATGCCAAGTATCCAATTTCTTACTGTTGCCATTATGGTCACCCACCCATATCCATTTATCAATTTTACCCGGCAACGCCTCATTGCTGTACATCACACCACCGTCTGCTAGGAATCTGTAAACAGCTTCAGTGCACAAACTTCTCGTAGGGAGATGGACTGTGCGACTGTGAACATGGGGACAGAGTCAGACGTGAAGAGACAAACACAAACACAAATATACGCACCAATGCAGATGGACGAGCAAAGACAGACACAAAATGATTGCGCATACACTGTATGAAACTCTATACCTGCAATACAGCAGCCTGTTTAATAAATGTTTCCTTATCTGACAAAAAGTTTTAAAAAATCTGTTATCATCCTGTTTTCAAGTAAAAACTGACTTGACTAAAACGGACTAAAAATCCTTAAAACAAGATAAATTTACTTGAGAAGCAAAGTTGCATAAGATATTAAGACTTAATGTATTTAGCATGAAGTATTTTTTCTTTTTACATTTTCTAAATTTCTTTAAGCTTAAACCTTATTTTTAGATTTATTTGATCAAAAATACAGTAAAACAGTAATATTGTGAATTTAAAATTTAAAAGAACTGCCTTCTATTATATTACATTTTAAAGTGTCATTTATTCCTGTGATGCAAAGTAAGCTGAATTTTCAATTTTCAGCATCATTACTCCAGTGTTCGGTCACATGATCCTTCAGAAATAATTCTAAAATGCTGATTTGCTGCTCAAGAAACAAAATTATCAAAAATTATCAAAGTGGAAAATGGCTGAGCTGCATAATATTTTTGTGGAAACATTGATACTTTTTTCAAGATTCTTTGGTGAATACAGAGTTCAAATGAACAGCATTTATTTCAAATAAAAATCTTTTCTAACATTATATGTCTGTCACTTTTGGTCAATTTAATGTGTTCTTCCTGAATAAAGGTATTAATTTCTTTTAAAAAACGTACTAACCCCAAACTTCTCTGAAAACAAGCCTAGTCAAGCAATATACACAAGTACAAGTTTACAAGTATATATTTTTGTTTTGAGGATAATTAGATATTTAATGATTAAATAAAAAAAACATGGTACTTTCATGTTGTACTTTTTACGGAGACAGAGGGATCATCAACTATAAAATGACATGATTATAGATTAAAAGGCTGATATATCTCACATTTAGAGTCTTTCTACAGCATATGAACTGAAATTCTAGCTGGGCTAACAATGAAATTCAATGAAAGGCCATTGCTTTATTGCTCTAATGAATCAGCATTAAAAAAATCATGACCTTTCAAAGCTATTTCAAGAGTTTAAAGAGGAAAAGACAGAGGCATCTTCAAAAAATCTTTCAAGAAAATGTAACAAAGTCCTTTGCTTTCTTCTCAAAATACTTAGTGAGACAAGACAAGTGAAGCGAGGGGATGCTGCTTTCAACTAATCAGAGTAATACCATTAGTCAGTGAGAAATGACACCAAATTGTCCTGAATATTTGAAAGTATAGCATCTTATTTGAAAGATTACAGTCTTAAAGGAGACAGAAAACATGATGATGTGGGGGGAAAATATGTGATGGTCACGTGCTTGCCATCAAATGAGAGCATTCATGTCTTTTTTTCTTCTTCAATTTAATTAGTGAAATCATTGACTGCAACACTCTTCGGCTGGATCCATTTATCCACAGTAATTTAAAATATGACATTTAGCTGACATTTATTTCTGGCTGCTGAGTCTTAAGCGAGTCTGCATGCAACAAATTAATTAACGGTAGGGGACAATATGACAGGATTTTCACACATTTAGAATACATGTTGAATTTTCAAAGAGTTGTCGGTAACAAAAAGCCAAAGATCGTACATCGAGAGCACTTACAGGGGAAATTTACCAATTTAGCTCATTATTGCATGCTGTCTGTGTTGTTTTAGCACAGATTCACTAAAGAAAGTAGAATTTCCTTTCTTTACAGCAATAACATACCTATTTACTGTTAAAAAAACAATAAAAGTAGTTATTATTATTGTTATTATCACATTTATTACATATTTAAATGTGTTTGAACAAGATAGGAATAGAGGGAGACTTGCTAGTGTTTATAATTCTAGTTTGGAGTTTGTTCTAATAATAATAATAATAAATGGATGTGTTAGCGCTGAGAAGAATGGGACCTAGTCCACACTAATACATTTTCATTTCAAAATGCATCTTTTTCTCTCCATTTTGGCCGTCCACATTGAGACAGAGCTTTTTGAAAACACTCTCCCAAGTGGATGAATTTGAAAAATGTATGTCCTGCGGTAAAACATGACAATTACGTTTTAGACCATGTGATTTTGAGTGCAACCTGGACGCAACACTGAGCAGTGGGATATTTTGCTAAAAAAAGACTGTGCCAGAAGAATAGAGTGAGAACTTTATTATATCTGCTCTCTCGGCATCATCTTGTGAGCGTTTGGTATGTTTAACGCATGCGCAGTAACGGTGATTTAAGCATTGTCAGTTTCAATGTGGATGAGCAACTTTTGGTAAACACTTGAACGCTAGTGTGGACAGGTTTTCAAATGTATCCAGATTAATATAAACATAGCCTGACAATGACTTAATTTAAAACTGTTTTCAGCACAAATAGCATCTGGTTGAACTGGGTTGTGGGTGTTTAGTCAACAAGGCGCAGGTTTTTGCACTGAGATACCTCAAACAAAATTGGCACAACAGTGCGACAAATTTGTTAGTGTATATTGCAGAATGTCCATAAAAATGTCTATAGAAGTATAACAACGTTCAACAAAATGAATACATGTTTGATCCTACTTGTGCTGCCTTCTGCTGAATTCAAAGATCAAAGAGCCAATTTAGAGTTCACACCGAGGCCATCACTGGGAGAAAAACGCCCGTGCCCCTGAACTCTGCCTGAACTACGTGTTGAGCGATGCTTTCTGTTCTGATGATGCACAATCCTCAAGACAGATCAGATAAAAGACTTACACCTGAGCCGACTTCCTCCTGTCCATTATCATCTCGCTGACCCTGTTAACCCGCTGAACTTAACAGGAACTTTTATAAAAGGATTTCTTTCCTCAGAAATGAAAAGGATAGTTCTGTATGAGAAAAAGACAAATTTCAGTCTGTTTCTCTCACAGATCTCCGGTATGACTCGTAACTTAAGGACTAATTTTATGATACTTTTACGGTGCATTCTGTTTGAAGCTTGAAAGCTTTGGTCCATCTTCATTGTAATTGCATGGGGAAAAAACGACTGGCAAATTCCTCCTTGTGTGTTCTACTGAAGAGAGAAACTCATAACAGTTTGGAACGACATGAGTGTGAATAAATGATGACAGGATTTTCATTTTTGGGATGAATGATTCCTTTAAAATATGTAGCGCATTCATTCTGAATAATGAACTTTGTGTTAATTTTGGCATCACTTGAAATAACCTGTTGTTTTGATAGTGCATTTTAAATGAAAACATAATCAGCTTATGCTAGACAACCCTATTGCTTCACGCCTGGAGGTTTGATTTAATCAAAGCCTTGCAGAGAGTGTTATTATGTCCGGTGAAGCTTATGGGAAAGTTAAAGTTGAGATACTGTCAGCACAGGTGTTTTGTTCATTACCTGACATTGATATTTACATACAATGCAGCTAGTCTATAATACAGAAGCCTGAAGCTTCTCCTACTAATAAATGCTTCATCCACATGCCTGAGATGCACTTGTACAGCATCAGCAGATTTCAGGCCTTGGAGGATAGCCGTGAGTTAATTTAGGCAAAATCATAATGTAGAAGCTCTAAGCTCAAAATTACACTGCCAGATAGGCATTTCTATCAAAAGCATGTCTTTAATGTGATAAATACCCACAAGCATTTATATTCTTATTTGGTGACATTCACAAAAACAGTCATTTTAATGGTAGTAATTAATTTAATACTTTTTCATTTCACACTAGTCTCTGCACTAATGGTGGGGATTTTCCACTAATTCTTTCTGCAGTTACATTTTGACAGTCACATAAGTGAATCAATGAGTCATTCACTCAGCCGATTTGTTCAAAAATGGTTATTCATTTAGAAAAGAAACAAGTGACTGTCCTTCCGAGTGAGTAAATTAAATATTAGCTCAATCGATTCATTCAAAAATGTTGATTCATTCAGGAACAAAACAAATTACTGTCTTTATGAGTGATATTGAATCGTTAATTTGAACAATTTGTTAAAAAAAAAAACTGATTCGTTCAAATTTTGTGAGTCATTGAATAGTTTTCTCAATAACTTAAAAAACGCTGCTATATTCAATAAGGAAACATCACTAATGTGTTGCTAGGAGATGTGCAACGACAGTGGTTTTGTTTGTCTAAGCAAAAACAGATAAATTAACTTGCAATATTGAGCCTGAAATATAAGACATTAATTAATAACTTCTTGTTTATTGATTTATTTATAGGAATGTGTGGGGACGTGTAGAAGTCTCTTATGCTCACCAGGGCTGCTTTTATTTGATTAAAAATATAGTAAAACAGTAATATTGTGAAATATTATTACAATTTATTTATTTTTAAATGTATTTCTGTGATGGCAAGCTGAATTTTCAACATTATTACTCCGGTCCTCAGTGTCACATGATCCTTCAAAAATGATTCTAATATGCGGATTTGCTGCACAAGAAACATTTCTTATTATTATCAACACACATACATACACATACACACACACACATGTATATATATATGTGTTATATTACATAATATATATTATTATCAATATATATATCCAGTACACACACACACCCAACTGTGCAATTTGACAAAATAATCATTTGTGAAGCCACTTCGTCATGGCTAGTCTAATAAAAATAACTCAAATCCAG
Organism: Rutilus rutilus; assembly: GCF_951802725.1. Taxonomy (NCBI): domain Eukaryota; kingdom Metazoa; phylum Chordata; class Actinopteri; order Cypriniformes; family Leuciscidae; genus Rutilus; species Rutilus rutilus. Next base: position 14,945,459 of record NC_140233.1, read on the forward strand.
ATAAAGTCATAAAGCCGGATAATGACATGCGTATGGTGTGTACTCCCTCATTTCTCATCTTAATTAAGGAAACACCTGCTGTATAGACAGCAGCCAGTGGCCTAATTGTGTCAAGACTCTGCTTTCAGAGAGCCCTGCACAGGGTGCGACTGCACAGCAGCAACTGTGTGTTTGAACAGGGATCAGATACTAGTGGCTGAGAAAGTTTTGCCCCCTCTCAAAGGAATGCAATAGCCTTGTGTTCAGATACCACAAGTCATGCCCGGCCGATACAAAGCGCAAGAGTCTCTCTGTCATCTTTCATCTATAAATACCCCAACCACAAGCCGCCGCACCTACACAGCACGGCATTCTCACAGGGCCATGGGAGGGGGTCGAATATCAGGATTTCTATAAATAAACACATTGAAATAGCATTTTTTTGCCGCATGAAGTAGTGTATTGAACCCATTTGATTTAACACTGCAATTTATGCATGAAGCAAGGTGACGAATGAGGCTGGGTAAAAGCATGAGGCCTTAATCAAAGCCACCTGGTAATTCACCTCCATTAATTCAGTGCTATATGAATAGAATATCACCCCCAGCTTACATTGTTATAGGTGTCACGTAAAAATGGCCAACATGCACAGTATGTGCACTTTTAAAAATTACCAACCCGCAAGAACCATAATTGCACAGTAAATGCGATACTAATTGACCTTTGTGTCATATGCCTAAACGAACGTAACGAGCAGTATGATTGAATGCTAATGAGCTGCGTTAGAATATCTACGCTGAAAACATCTTTCAAATGTGACGACCTCCATGCCCACTGCTTTGAGTGGGCTTGATAGAACGCTTCACACAACCATTAACAGTCTTTCTTTGCTTCCTTTTCCACTCTGTTAGTGCTTTTCCTCATTTTTTCCTCATTGTCTTTTCTTGAGGTTAAAAGGACATGCGAATGTAGGAGAGATGAATTGAGCTGTTTTTATGACGCCTCGAGATTGCAGATATTTTGTTGAAAAATAAATAAACACAGCCCATTTACACATTTCAGATCCACTTGTAAAAAGGTGCTTCACCTTCTGAGCCACTGAAAGTATTGGTTGTCTGCAGTTTGTGAAATGAAAAAAATGATTTTGTTTGGACACAGATGCAGGGAGCTTGGCTCAAAGACCCTCACCTCATGAGAGTCAACATCTGACAACTGTGAGGGAGTTAAGTGATATATATTATATTCATAACTGTGATATTCTAAATGTACTATCACATCATTTCTAATTTTATATGAACTATTTAATAGGGCTGAACGATACATCGAATTTTCATCGTCATCGCGATATGAACTCGCGCGATGAACACATCGCAACAGACAGCCTGACACGATGAATAATGCAGTGCAGATTACAAGATTTTTGTGTTTGTTATGATAGTCACTGTGTCAGATTACACGATTTTGACTCCTAAAATCTTGTCGTGTCGTGGACAAGAAACATGTCAGACTACACGTTGCTTTCCGACCAGTCATCGCGTGCCGTCACACGCACACATTCACTCGCAAACATTCACTCGCACGCACGCACACACACACACACGCGAGAGTGCAAGCAACAGTGAGTGTGTGTGTGCACCAGTGAGCGAGTGTGTGTGTGCGAGTGTGAAACACACACACTCGCTCACTGGCGCACACACACACTCACTGTTGCTCGCACTCTCGCGTAGGTTGTCGCCCACTATGACACACTTCATAGATACGAGATGAAACGATCGAATCTTGCGTCCCGATGCCCGATGTAGTTTACGAATCCCCACGACATCCTACGTCAAACGGATCAAAATCAAAATCGCGCTAAAATCATGTCATCTGAACCAGGCAGGTAATAAACGCTTGACCTATCACGCAAAGAACCTATTAAAGCACTAAGACATGGGAACAGTATAGCTAACATTCACATTTGAATATTTATCGCAAGTCATATGGTCATCGCAAATATTAAACAATGTTATCGCACATTGCACCTTTTCCTCATATCGTGCAGTGAAAATATTTAATATTTGATCTAACATAATATTTTTTAAATATATATGTAAAATATATTTTTGTCCTTTTGACAATGGAATTTGTGGCTCCAGTATTTAAAAAACAACAACAACAAAAACATTATATATTATGACAATTAGACTTAGCTATTTAAAAAAGAAATAAATATAAAGAAATTAGAAAAGAAATATTTATTTTTATGTAAAAAATAATATCTTTCTTGCATATTAGTGAAGAACAGCACAGGTTACTGCCTCAATCACCGAATACTAATGAGAAAGTCTTACAATTCGACAAACAAAGTTATCCTTTTTTTTTTTTTTTTTTTTTTTTTTTTACTCACATTTAGGAGCTTGGCAAGTGTTTATTTTGGACTGGTATCAATTGCAGCATGTTCTATTCAAATCAGAACACAATTTTTCCCCATGATCTTTTAAAAGGATTATTTTAAAAATGCACACATATAATTGGATTTGGAATCTCATAATCAGGTTTATCTAGACATAATCTCGTAATGTTTTGAGAACGTGAGCCATGGGAAGACCTGACAGACATTTGCTTCAAAGCACCATAGGAGCCTAATGCAAGTATATATTCATATTCTCAGGCAGCGGGCTCCTCTGAAACCAGACTGCGGAGTGGTCCAACTCTGCGTGAACTCTAATTAAACTAAGACACTCCGGCGAGACCTTCCCATGCAGAGACATGTTTGCGTGTTGATCCCGGATGCTGGAGATTTTCACACACCTCTCACCTCTCTGAGTTTTGAACCTTGGGGAAGAAATGTAATCTACAGCCTCACACATCTGAAGTAGAAAATAGGAAAATGCTATCATGTCACATGATATGTCTGACAGTTTCATCTTGGCTGAAAGGAAAAGTTCACCCAAAAATGAAAATTCTATCATAATTTGCTAACCCTCCTGTTGTTTCAAACATGATGTTATGTTAGGTTTTGTACGGGACTATGAGCGTCTTTTATTTATTCCACAAGTTTTGACTCGTATCTTCTTGTCTTGTATTCACACTCGAAATCCATATAGTTCCTTTATCAGTGTTTATTCTTCTGTTCCAAGTCAATAAAGAATCACATTTCTTACATACAGCATAATGCGCAGCGATGTCTTCTCAACAACTTATTTGTAGAGATACTATCCTTGTGAGACAATTTATGCTATATTATAACAAACGGTCAAAAGCTTTGTGTTCTCCCACTGTGCGTCTGCACTTATCGCATGTGTGTCAAACTTTTTTACATGCGCTACCAAATAGACGTCTGAACATGAACATGCGCGGTAAGAACAAATATAAACCAAATAAATATATTCAACAGTAAATGACTAATTAACAAAAATAATTATTATATCAAATTTATGCAGTAGAAATATGAAAATATAAATTTTGAAATATGAAATATGGCTCTTACAGGTTTTGTTGCCTTAGATATTGCCAAGTTATGAATGGATGGAATGAATGAAAGGAATGTCACCACAATATAATTTTTTAGTAAGAAACTCTTCTTAGAATCCAGACCTCCTGAGCTGAGGCATATCAATTAAAGAATCAGAAACTAAGTGAATTTAGCAAGCGTCAGTAACTTAAAACCACATCCTGTCATAATGTGTTCCAAAGAGCAAAGAAAGATAAAGGTAAAAGTTTAAGAAAAAGGTTTGGAACTTCATGAGGGCAATCAAACAACGCATATATATATACACAAGTACAAGTTAACAAGCAATATTGCTTGTTATTGCTTGTTACTTAGGCTACTTGTTATACATACATAAATATATGTATATTTATATAAACTTTGGCACAATTCTTGTTATCAATGTTGAAAACAGTTGTGCTGCTTAATATTTTTGTGGAAATCATGATAAATGTATTTGATGAATAGAAAGTTCCAAAGAACAGCATTTATTTGAAATAGATTTTTTTTTAACATTATGGTGTCTTTACTCTCTCTTTTTATCCATGTAATGCATCCTTGTTTAATAAAAGTAATTACTTTTTTATTTTTTACCATTTACCAGTGACAGATCAAAAAAAAAAAAAGGCCAACAAAACATACAGTGGGTACGGAAAGTATTCAGACCCCCTTAAATTTGTCACTCTTTGTTATATTGCAGCCATTTGCTAAAATCATTTAAGTTCTTTTTTTTTTCCTCATTGTACACACAGCACCCCATATTGACAGAAAAACACAGAATTGTTGACATTTTTGCACATTTATTAAAAAAGAAAAACTGAAATATCACATGGTCCTAAGTATTCAGACCCTTTGCTCAGTATTTATTAGAAGCACCCTTTTGATCTAATACAGCCATGAGTCTTTTTTGGAAAGGTGCAACAAGTTTTTCACACCTGGATTTGGGTATCCTCTGCCATTCCTCCTTACAGATCCTCTCCAGTTCTGTCAGGTTGGATGGTAAACGTTGGTGGACAGCCATTTTCAGGTCTCTCCAGAGATGCTCAATTGGGTTTAAGTCAGGGCTCTGGCTGGGCCATTCAAGAACAGTCACGGAGTTGTTGTGAAGCCACTCCTTCGTTATTTTAGCTGTGTGCTTAGGGTCATTGTCTTGTTGGAAGGTGAACCTTCGGCCCAGTCTGAGGTCCAGAGCACTCTGGAGAAGGTTTTCGTCCAGGATATCCCTGTACTTGGCCGCATTCATCTTTCCCTCGATTGCAACCAGTCGTCCTGTCCCTGCAGCTGAAAAACACCCCCACAGCATGATGCTGCCACCACCATGCTTCACTGTTGAGACTGTGTTGGACAGGTGATGAGCAGTGCCTGGTTTTCTCCACACATACCGCTTAGAATTAAGGCCAAAAAGTTCTATCTTGGTCTCATCAGACCAAAGAATCTTATTTATCACCATATTGGAGTCCTTCAGGTGTGCTTTCATGTGTCTTGCACTGAGGAGAGGCTTCCGTCGGGCCACTCTGCCATAAAGCCCCGACAGGTGGATGGCTGCAGTGATGGTTGACTTACTACAACTTTCTCCCATCTCCCGACTGCATCTCTGGAGCTCAGCCACAGTGATCTTTGGGTTCTTCTTTACCTCTCTCACCAAGGCTCTTCTCCCCCGATAGCTCAGTTTGGCCTGATGGCCAGCTCTAGGAAGGGTTCTGGTCGTCCCAAACGTCTTCCATTTAAGGATTATGGAGGCCACTGTGCTCTTAGGAACCTTAAGTGCAGCAGAATTTTTTTGTAACCTTGGCCAGATCTGTGCCTTGCCACAATTCTGTCTCTGAGCTCTTCAGGCAGTTCCTTTGACCTCATGATTCTCATTTGCTCTGACATGCACTGTGAGCTGTAAGGTCTTATATAGACAGGTGTGTGGCTTTCCTAATCAAGTCCAATCAGTATAATCAAACACAGCTGGACTCAAATGAAGGTGTAGAACCATCTCAAGGATGATCAGAAGAAATCGACAGCACCTGAGTTAACCCTTAAAGACCGATACGGCCGCCCGCGGCATAAAATAACTATCGTTCTAAAATGTTTAATAACTTTTGAGTCGCTAATCCAATCTGTATGCTTTAAAATGCACCGTAAAGATGAGATTCACAGCTTTCCCGTGTTATCACGGGTGTCTCTATTGGTCATTCATAGGCTGCGTAGTGCCGGTGATTGCGTCATCAAAATCTGCAGCAGTGATTCGTCAAGGAAACACATGTGGTTTCTTTCTCTGAGCCAAACAGGAACGATTGTTGATGCTTAGTCCCACCCCCATGCCCAGATTCGTCCAAACGGTCATCAACTCAACCAACAAACATAGTGATTGGTGATTTTAACAACCAATCACGTTTCTTTATACATTTTTAACAAACGCAATGCATTGAAAACTACGCATGAAAACTAATGGATGCAGAGTTTTTGACCATAGCGCAAAACACGAAAGAGCGCAAAACATGAAAGAGCATAAAACACGAAAGAGCATGAGTATGTAAAAAAAAACAGCAGTACAAATCGGAGGATGTGTTAGAATTGATTTTTTTAAACGAGTCGTTAGACCTGGTGAAACCTTCCGATTCAGAAGATTGTTTGAATCATTTGCACTGTTTATTTATCTATTTGTATTTAGTTTGTGAAGATTATTTGCACTATTTGTTCATTAGCACTCAGTATATTACCCTCAATGAACCATTTCTTCATTTGCACTGTTTATTTCTTTTTGTATTTAGTTTGTGAAGATTATTTGAACCATTTGTTGAGTTCATTTACACAATGTATTGTTAGTATTTATATTGCACAGTTGTCACTACTTGTTATATTGTTTGCATTTGTTGTTCATGGTCAAATTATAATATAATTTTCTGAAGAAAAATGTTTGCTTCAGTGTTCTGTTGTAATATAACAACTTTTCTATTTACTTTACTTCCTGAACTTATTTGGACACATCTACATTGTCAGTAAATGTAATACACCTGTTTTTGCTCAAAAACGCCTAGAATAATATTATAATAAATGGCTATAACTTGCTGAGGGATTGTTACATGTAGACAAAATTTCATCTGGAAGTCTAAAACAACCAAGTCTAACTTTCTAAAAGAAAAAAACAAAACTTCAGGAAGTTGTGTTTGAGTTCACACTGAAAACACCACATTTTTTGCTGCCGTTTTTCTTAAAATCCTGTTAATTTCATAAATTCTCTGACAAAAGAAATGTAAAACTGGGACTTTAAATGAGCTAGCTGGAAACTTTAGGTTCTCCTGTTTAAAATGATATATGGCACTTGATGCTTGCTGCTAGAATGGGTTAGAAAAACAAAGAAAAGTACAGGTGAGTCAGGCGCCCCAAAAATGTTCTAGGTCTTTAAGGGTTAAATATATGAGTGTCACAGCAAAGGGTCTGAATACTTAGGACCATGTGATATTTCAGTTTTTCTTTTTTAATAAATGTGCAAAAATGTGAACAATTCTGTGTTTTTCTGTCAATATGGGGTGCTGTGTGTACAATAATGAGGAAAAAAAAAAGAACTTAAATGATTTTAGCAAATGGCTGCAATATAACAAAGAGTGAAAAATTTAAGGGGGTCTGAATACTTTCCGTACCCACTGTACGTAACAACAGCCACCATGATTTGTTTTTTTGTGTGTGTGTGAGAAAGTGTAACTGTGTGTGGGAGTGGAAGCATATAAACAAAGGAACATCTAGAGATGTTTAACTGACATATGGTAAAACGTAATTATTTATTTAATAAAAAACCCTCAAACTTATACAACAAATACAAATAAATGGAAATGGTATTCTTATCTATGCAATACACAGTACAACGTACTTGTACTGCTAGACTGCTGTGAATTGTTTTTAAAAAAATATTAGGGATTCGCTTATGATACACTTCAGGCAGTCGCTGATGGGTCAGAGGGGTTAAGCACTCATCAAATTATTGACAATAATGATATCCTAAATGGAAAGTCGAGTTTGTTAATGTTCTGCAGAGTTGGGGTTAAAATTGACTTGAATAATTGCTCCAAATTGCCTTGTAAATCTAGCAGGGCTGTAAACGAGTATTGATCTTGTTTAAGTGGTGTGCAAAGTGAGCTCAATGGCAATCAAATTAGACAGGGGAACGGTAGGAAATGCATGTGCTATGATGTAGTTCTTTATAATCCCATTGACTGCAATAGACCGTCTGAAAGCAATACAATTGACTGACCTGTGTGACTGATCACATCCTTTTTTTGGCAGCTGAGAACTCTTACTTAGGCTCTTTGCATCAGTATCACTGAAATGATGTACTAATTACCTCATAATGGAATGTCCATCACTGAGATAATTGTGAAAAGGGCTAAAAGGTCTAGACTTTACTTTTTTAAACACAGCATTAAATGTCTATTTAGGAAATGTCAGTTTACTTCCACCATGTTCCTGTCAGTGTAAGAAAACACCTGGTGCATTTTAATCCTCTTCGCCTTGTTAAACACATCAGCAATGTTATTACAAGAATTTGTAGGAAAATATCAAATTACACAATCGTGGAAACATCCACAGCTGCAATTGGATAGTTAAGGCTGAATTCTTATGCGATTCATTCTGTTTCATGCACAAGGAATCAGTCTTAATGAACAGAGATATGCCCTCTCCAGGGCTAGTCATATTTCTTTTGATTCCTTTTGGCCCACATTCATACAGACACTCAAAAATCCCCACAAGTTTTATCACCAAGACTCATTGCTGAAAGGATTGTGTAATGTATCATTGCTGATGTATTAGAGCAAAAATTATAGATAACCATTGACTGTAACTTCTCTGAAATATGATAGTATTATACAGGACTGGAGAGTCATATAGAAGTTATTATAGTCACAGACTAGAGCCCCCCCCGGTCCTCTTTTGAATGGTCGTCAGTGACGAAATATGCTCATTGGGTCTAGATAGTGTATCTAAACGGCATTTAAAGGACCAGAAGGGACTGATGGGGTCATGCTAATTTGACATATCTTGACCCCTAATAGTCCAATCGTCAAAATTTGTCAAAAGTCTAGTTTTGTGTGTAAAAGTGTGTAAAAGTCTGTTTTATTTGTATTAAAATGATTTCTATTAAAACTGAACTTGACAATGTCTCTGAGGGAGTTACCACAATAAACAAAAATGCATGCCTAGCCATAAATGTGTTTAAAAAAAATTCTCAGTAAACCAATTTGATTTAAAATGAAATGTTAAATACTGCATCAACAAACAGCAGTGAGGTTGACAGGCAAATTTCCTTTAAGACTTTCTGTAGAGTTTTTCATTGACCCACATTTCCGAGAGATAACATTGCAATATCTCCCCTGCGTATCTCACAATCAGTACAATATCGTCCTCATGAGCTTCCGTGCTCAGCTAACAATTTCCCGTGTCGCAAGATGGAAACAGACAATATTAGTTAAATTTGAATTAAAGGGTTAGTTCACCCAAAACTTAAAATATAAAATGAAAATAGTCCTTGTGACTACAGTGGTTCAATCTTAATGTTATGAAGCGACGTGTATGTGCAAAAAACACATCTTTATTTAACAATTTCTTCCCTTCTGTGTCAGCCTCTGACAGTGACTATACGTGAGCACCAAGACGCATACAGGAGCCGGCCAATGCTGAGACAGCATTGAAGTCGTTATTTTTGTTGTTGTTTTTTGCCCACAAAACGTATTCTTGTCGCTTCATAACATTAAAGTTAAGCCACTGTAGTCGTTTACACTATTTCAACGATGTCTTTTCTACCTTCCTGGCCCTTGAAAGTGGTAATAACATTGCAGTCTATGAGGGGTCAGAAAGCTCTCAGATTTTATCAAAAAAATCTTGATCCGAAGATGAACGAGGGTCTTACGGGTTTGGAACGACATGAGGGTGAGTAATTCATGATAGACATGTCATTTTTGGGAGAACTAACCCTTTAAACTGAAGACAGATTGCATGAACTAGGAACTGGAGTCCAGGAAGTCTACTGACAATTTGAGAAATACAATAATTAAAAAATGTATTTTAACTGTAAGAAATAAAAAATACACTTTTGAATGGTTTTCTGGGGGGGAAAAGATGTACACAAATTCTTTTGAACTAAATTTAAAATGTTTCTCTTATAATCTCACATAAAAAAGAATATATACTAACTTAACACAAAGTAAATAATTTCCAAACAATATTTAAATAATTTATTTGGCTTTAGTGAATAATTTAATTTAGGAAATTTTGGGTTTTTTTTTTTTGTTTGTTTTTTTTGCCAACTATCCTCTAAACCCTAATTCAATGTTTAATGAATGCAGCAAAGTTTAGTAGCAATATTAAAAAACAAATTCTTCTTTTCTAAAATTGAAAAACCCCACAAGCCCTCAACAGTTTGAAATACCTCTGAGCCAAAACTTAGTCTGAACCGCGGCTTCCCTGCCAATGATTCAGGGTCCACAGAGACAGCTGTCATTGACTGGGCGGGTTGGATCAGAGGGTATGGAGAGACAGATCAATCAGCACAGGAGAGATGAAACTGAATAGACTCCCTTTTCAGGGCACTATTGAACTGTTATTCAGCTTCCCCACCAATGACTGCTTACACAATCCCTCAGTCAATAGTAACGTAAGATTCAGTCATCTCAGGTTAGTCATTCCCTAATTAGATTCTAATGCGCCAAAGAGCTCTACTTTTTTTTTAAAACGTCTCAAATGTAATGCATTTAGAGAAGTTCCGCATATCTATTGTTTGTGTCTTGTCAAGCATTTGAGCTCCAGGCTCATGTAAATGTTCAATTACTGAGGAAGCCACTGAATTCTGTCTCTGTGATCTGACAGGAATGGCAACTTACATGAAAAGGTTACAGCAAAAGTGTGTAAAAGTCTGTTTTATTTGTATTAAAATGATTTCTATTAAAACTGAACTTGACAATGTCTCTGAGGGAGTTACCACAATAAACAAAAATGCACGCCTAGCCATAAATGTGTTTAAAAACATTTCTCACTAAACCAATTTGATTTAAAATGAAATGTTAAATACTGCATCAACAAACAGCAGTGAGGTTGACAGGCAAATTTCCTTTAAGACTTTCTGTAGAGTTTTTCATTGACCCACATTTCCGAGAGATAACATTGCAATATCTCCCCTGCGTATCTCACAATCAGTACAATATCGTCCTCATGAGCTTCCGTGCTCAGCTAACAATTTCCCGTGTCGCGAGATGGAAACAGACAATATTAGCTGCTTTGATGGCTCTGCAGGGAAGACACAGTGAGTTTTAAAGCCCACTTCACCGCATTCTAGCACTTCAAATAAACCGAAAAATGCCAGTAATCAAACCCAGTGTTAGCTCTCGGCGAGGACAACTGTAGTGTATGCTGGGACATCACCTTGCCAGATGAGTCCTCTGGTTGTTTTACTGGAGCTGCAAAATTCAATAAATAACTGCTGGTACTGTAAAAATAATTGTATGCAGGTTTGGTCTGATGTAGATGTATGTATCCATATATATATATATATATAAAAATGCTACTATGCATGCCAGACAAGTAGTTGGCGATCACTGTGTAAAGACTACGTGCCTGCGCATATACGCATTATTTTACTACGGGGCACTAGAGTCGAACGCACATGCCTATAGACACAAATTACATAATTTATAATATTTACATTCTAAGGATGTTAATCTTGATAATACTGTATTATTACTTTGTCTTCTGAGTAAATTTCATCTTTAACCCCCTGAGGTCGGCGGTATCGCCGGCGATACCAGCTCGCTTTTTTTTATCAGTGTAAAAGAAACTCAGAAATACTCTGTTGACTTTGATTTTCCATAGGAGTTTCATACATCAATCGATTCTGTTAAATGTGTATTATTTTTGTGTATACTCACAATAAAAATAAAGTGTGGTGCTTTTTGCCAAATAAAGAAAAATAAACACGAAGCTAGGTTCTGCCTTCTCTCTGTCCGTGTAGTCCATTCTGAAACGCGTCCGAAAATGAATCATAACTCAGCGAATACTTCTCACACAGGCATGTGAGTTATGTCTTTATGAAGCTTGAAATCTCTTCTTTTAAATGAAGTAATTTATATAAAACACAAATGTTTTCAACTCATGTAATCCGCTTGAAAGCAAGGAGAGGTACCGTTTTTCCTTCTCCCTTCATTATCTCTAAATGAGCTGCGGCCGCCCCGCCCCCGGCGCGATTCACATGTAAATAGTTTAGGTGATCTAGTATGCATCGCATACGCCCCCCGATCAATGCCATAAAAACACCGTTTCTTCATCAGACTCACTGATAGTTCATCGCGTTTTGAGTATGGCACGCTTCTCCGGTAATAAAGACGCCCTTCAGATGATTCTGGACAGCGCCGGGTTGTTTCCTCAGAGGAAGATTGTAACAGACGACGAACGGCAGCATATTGAAGAGCGAATTCCGCCGAGGACACAATTTCGGAGTAAGTTTTACTTTAAAGTCTTTTGTCTTTTATTTTTCGTGTTCGCATTTATGAGGAAAAAAACAATATTACGTGACAGTTCTCCATTATGGACGCGAGTGCTCTAAGCACTAAAAGACTTTCAAACATTCACAGAGACCTCAAAACAGAAAGTACAAATCCTTTCTTTAAAACGAATTTCGTTTTGTGTCAATTGTATCTTAATTTTAATAATTTTTTCATTAACAAATTTACTGGATTTAAAGTAAATATAGGCTACACAATCACAACAACACACACACAAAAAAAAAAAACTATGTAGCCTAATAAATGTGCATTTCTCCGGTGCGTTCACTAGCCTACTGCGAAGATCGCGAGTCAATCATCAACTTCATCTTTGCCAGAAGTTAAATTTAAATCGCGTGTGTGAATGAATTATGTTGTTTTAGCAAACTGTATTGCTATACTGAGATGAGTAAAAATCAACTGAAATATGTTTAAATAAAATGTAGGCTATTTGTATAAGCAACATATTACGGCAAATTAACAATATGCACTAATATTTCATGAAAACAACGTTACAGTCAGGCGAAATATGAAAGACAACATTTTGTTTAGATTTGGGTACAGTTTTTACTGTAGAATATACTGCCACATCAAATAAGCTTTTGTTTAGCAATTTCTATATATAAAATAGCCTACTATTTTTGTCAAAAATAAAGTCATCAACTAAGATGTTAGCTGTTCCAATGTTGGCTATATTCAAAGTAATGAATACATAGATAAAATGTAGGCCTATAATCTGTTTTTTTTTACAAAGAAAGAGTACACTTGAAATATTGTTGAAATTGTAATTATTGTTGTTGTAACCTTTTTAACTTTGAAATATGTATGATAAAATGTATACTTTAGTTTTTACAAAGAAAGATTACACTTGAATTGTTGTTGTAATTGTAACCTTTTTAATAAAAAAAATATATTTACAAGGTAGATGTAAACAAACTATTAAAAGGTAAATATAAGCCTTTTCTTTAAATAATTTTTATTGTGTTTTATTAGTGACAAATTTGGGGAGAGGATAAATATTCCAAAACTGAAAATACAGTATGAGAATTAACTGCACAATTACTAGACATGTTTTCCTTGGCTATTATAGGCCAAATTGCAAGCACAATATGTGGAAAAATAAAAAAGAATTGAGATGCTTCCAACTGTTGCTCTTGCATTCTTGTGGCTCAGTGACTCACCTGAATGAATGGCTAATTAAGTATGCGGGCCCCATTGTCTCCTAAGGTGTGAACCACTACATATGCATGATCTGTGACGCCCACTCCGCATATGGCCTTTCCAAACAGAAAGTGCTTTGCAAAATTCAAATCAATGTATTGTGTTATGTGAATGATTAGGCAGGGTGATTTTCACATCATTTTGAAGAAAAAACACTAGGCAATGACATCTATTAGACAAAAGTCTTATTGGCACATATTTAGTATGTGTTTTATGGCCTTATTTCAGAAACTTTAGTTTTTAGTTTTTTCAATAACCACGCATAAACATTATTCTCTCAAAAATGCAGACATGTACATTCTTGTTGCTCACATATTATGGTAGCCCTGTTTGTGCTAAATAGTGTGTAATTTTTTTTTGCCATTAATATGTTTATAAGCAACTGAAAAAAGCACAAATGTCAGGGCATGTCAGAACATCTCAAGGACCCCAAAAACACCTCAGACCCCAGAGGGTTAAAAGCCAGAAACATTCACTGTAATCCCAATTTTAGAATGTTCGCCTCTGATATAAAGTCCCTTTTTACTTTCTTTAAGAAAATGTCAAAACCTTTGAACACAAAGAAAAATTCTAAACAGATTCACGTTTTTGTAGTTTACACAGAGATGATAAGGGCGTCGGTTTCAAAAACTTGCACTTTGAAACCCGGTTTTCATAAGTTTGCGGTTTCAGGCCACCAAAACGCAGTTGTCGTGTCAATGAACGGATTTTAGCTGATGAATTTTATGAATAAACTAAATGTTGATGAATAAAATGTATTTTTAGTTGAAAACGGTGTTGTGTAAATGGCCCCTTTGTTTGTTCATTTGTCTGTTCTTGTTTATACAAGAGGTGGCTGTGTGTTCTGATTCTGTGTGTTCTGTTCCTCTCATGTTAATTACAGTAGGTTAATTATCTGAACGTGCTCCTCCCGAACTTTGTTAATCAAACATTAAAATGTGCTATTTATTATGTATTTTGATGTGCTGAATTAAAATATGTATCAATTAAAACAACTGATTGGCTACTGTTTCCAAGATATTTAGGTCTATGTATATTGTTGTGGCGAGGGGGGCGTGGTTCAGTGAGGTCTGCAACGGGAGAGAGAGGCAGGAGAGGAGTGTGTAGGTCAAGTGCAAATGGCAAACACCTGTGTCTTGTTTCAGTAATTGGCATGGAGAGACAGGATAAAAGCCACCAGGAAATGGATACAGCGAGAGAGAGAGACTGGACTGAGAACTAAAGACTGGAAACACAAGTGCTGCAGTGAAAGAGCTGATTTTAAGCCCTATTGGCACGGGATAAGTATTACCTGGTGACCTCTAGTTATTTGTAATAATTGCGGAGGTTGTCTGTGGTTAAAGTAGTAAGTAGTAGAAGTAAAAATTCCCCCGCAAATGATCTACCATGTTTCGCCGAACACAGAGGTCCTGTGATAATATTAGTCCCGTGCGAATCGGCATCTCTGTGATTTGGCGGGGTCGTTTATAATTTTTTCAAGGTTTTTGTTTCCTGTGTGCTTTTTTTTTATCCATCTTTCTCAAAGAATGGAGGCTGCGTTAGAGTGTTTTGATAGTATTGTGGGTGCTGGGTCATTTCGCTATACACCATGATACGATACAACTATACAATTTGCAGAAAGAGAAAGCTGAAAACCATCAGAAGAGCAAAAACTTAAATAATTATTAGATGGAGATGGATGACATGTATAGCAGCATGTGGTAAGGAACATTCTTCTGTTTATGATATATCATACAGCTAGACCTATAATAACGACAAGACATTTCCAAGCAACAATAGCCTTTAGACATCATATCCGGGAGATAAGTCAGTAATTTCGAGTAAAATCACACGATTCGTTTATCCACATGAAATTCAGATGTGGGGGGGGGTAATTTCTAAATCACACGAGGTCCCCAGATAATACTAATCCAGTACGAATAGGGCTTTATTGTTATTTGTGCAGAGCGCAACCTTTCGTTTGTGATTTCTTGGAATTAGTTTAATAAAACGCAAAAATCTCAGTCAGCTGACCCCGTCTTCTTCCTTCCTCACACTGAAATCATCACAATTGTGTAGATAGTACCAGTCACCTTTCCTGTTTATGTAACGCTTTAAAAATGAGCAAAATGGTTATTGTGGTTAATGCAAAAAACTATTATGTACATGGTTTAATTCTATTCAGAGTCTACTCTGAGCTTCTTGGCTTGTCTCTTGTATTCAATCATGGGCTCAATTTACTCTTTTCGAAGTTATCTCTAGTTTACACAAGTACGAGGCATCTCTGCTCTCTTTGGCAAACAAAAATGTGTCCCTTTGCAAAATCAAACACTGACTAATAAGAGAGAGCACAACGCTGTATGACAGGGGTGCAAAACTCTGTTCCTGGAGGGCCACAGCTTTAACCCTAATTAAACACACCTGATCCAGCTCATCATGTCCTTCAGGCTAATTTAAAAACTACAGGTACAGTGTGTGTGTGTGTGTGTGTGTGTGTGTTTGAGCAGGGTTGGAACTAAACTCTGCAGGGCGGTGGCCCTCCAGGAATTAAGTTTTGCATCCCCTGCTATATGATTTCTAGAGCTGATATAGGGTAATTTGTTCAGCAGACTGATGTAAGCTTTGTTATGATTGGATCATCCATCCTTCTAGGATCAACATGATACAATTCATATCATGTACTGTATGACGCAATACCAGCTTCAGATTGCATTGCATTATTCATTGTTTTGCCTAAAAAGCAAAGTACTTTCCAAACTCAGTTATAGATTTATTCATAGATCCAGTCAAAGATGTATTTTAGTCATTTCTGTTTTATATTGAGATCCCCTCCCTTTATAACTCACTTATTCTCAGCCATTCCCAAATCGTGGGTCGTAATACTGACCCGATAGCACATCTTGAAAACTAGCGCCAATCAGCAATTTTAAGCATAATTTTTGTTCTCAGTGAACCAAAATTAGTAAAGTTTGACTACATTTATTACAGAAGGATTTTGGCTGTAGACCAGTGTATTTAAATGCTTAGTTTTATGATCAAAGCTCTGTAGTTTTCATTATGGTGGCAAAATATATAATGCAATGAAATACAAAAATGATTAAGAAATGAACACATACAGTAAATGTTCCTCAAAAGCCTATCATAGTAGATTTTTCTAAAAAGTGATATATGGATAAGTTACTTCAGTCTAGTAAGTGTTTGTCACGATTATTCTTAGTTTCACCCTCATGGACTCTTAGTTTGTTTACCTTCAGTCACATTCAAAGTTTCCCGCCTCTTGTTTCCTAGGTTACTCACTGCCTTCTAGTTTGTTTCTATGGTTACTCATCAGTTACCTCGTTTGTATCACCTGTGTTAATCCAATCATCTTTGTTTTCACTTAGTATATATTTATGCCTGTGTTTTTCGTTAATGCTTTAGTTCAGTTTGGTGTTGTTATCTTTCTGTCAATAAACTCGGTTCACTTTTATCTTCGTCTTCACGTCCTGCCTACACCACGCATCTAAAATATTACTAACAATAATAGTTGTTCTTGTGTTTCAAATCTGTAAAGAATTCATAGCAAAAAGACACGTGAACCACAACCTGAAGTGCATGTTTTTACAATTATACTATAAGGTCTTTTTACTAAAAAGTATAAACTACTGTATCAATCAGACGACAGAAGACATGTAGACATACAGATTGTATACAATCTACTTTTTTCATTTGATATATTTTATATATATTTAAAAAATGTGTTGGTTACTTTTAAATTATAATAAAGATGTTTTCCACTTTGTGAGTCGTATTTAGTCATAATAAATAATATTTCTTGAATGAAAATACTTAATTTTGATGCTATCACATGAAGCACGTATTTAGACAACCAGGCAAAACATTTTAACAGTGCGAACACTTTCTTTAAAAAATAAAACTGAAATAGCAAGACTGCATAAAAGACTGAGACACATGTTAGACAGACCTTGGTTTTGTTGCTGGAGTGTCTCTGTGAGGTCCTGTAGATGTAGCAGAAGAAGACTTCCAGCGCCTAACAGCAGCAGGAACCAGAAGGAGCAGGGGATTCTCATGACTGTGGAGAGTAGGGACCTCCTTCTGCCTCCACAGCCGGCCTCCAGCACCCTACACTCTACCCACATCACGGCCTGTGACGCACGGCCCTGGCGGTGGGACCTACACACACACACACACACACACACACAGAGAAAAAACACTTCAACAGTGCCTTAGCAACCAAGGCCGTCGTGACTGCTTTACTTCTGTAAGATAAGCTAGTGGTTTTAGAGTCTGGAATTAGAATTGTTTAGAGTTCTTTTAAAGCAAGCACCTAGCAACAACCTAGGACACCCTAGCAACCACCCAGAACATTCTTGGCAATTTTTTCATTCGCAATCAGCACTCTTCTTTAAAAAAAAAAAAAAAAAAAAAAAAGTAAAATCTCCTGTTGGGAACTGTTGAAAACTTGTATTAGTTTTAGTAACAAATTGAAAAGGACAATGGGGCGTTTGCATTTGTGAATGTTTATTTCTGTATCTCACGCTACAATGTGCATGCATTTATATTTAGCGTGTTGTGTTTTCGCAGATTTATCTGATGAATATTCTGCTGACTGCAAGGTCCCATTTCCCGCAAGACAGAGAATAAGAAAGAGAGAAAGGGAGGCACAGTTGTGTGTGGTGTGTGTGTGTGTGTGCCAGGTCTGCTGTTCTCAGCAGGTGAGAGCAGCGTAAGGAATCATGTGCTGAGCCTATAGGGACCTGAAGCCTACACAAAACATCTTGCCCTGCCTGTTCCATGTGTACCTTCTACACACTGTGAGATTAGACGACCCACACAAACATAAATTCTTATTACAAACATTCATCATACACTGTGCTTTGTGGAGCTTAACACCAAACAAATCTGGAACACTGAGGAGGAAGTCATAAACTGATTACTGAATTAATAGACTGAATTAATCTGCTTTTAACATTATTAATAGGACTGTGCATAATAATATTAATTCCACATTAAATGGCACTTTTCCACAAACAGGCTACAAAATAGCACCTGAAACTCTTTTTCAACAAATAGTCAGAGGAAGGAAGTGCTTAACCTTCAGAAAATACCTGAAGGAGGTCTTACTCAATTTAAAATTTTTCATTCACTTCATATGAGGTTTACAAACCAATTTGGGACATGTCTAAATAAACCATGGTTTGTGTGATTTTCAACCAGTAAACTTTACTGGTAAACTTTATATATATATATATATAAATTATATTAATTAACAGTTTCCACACACTGAAAAGAATTATTTGTTGAATTTAATTAAAAAAATGTATCGTAAGTGGTTGCACACAATTGATTTTAGCTACATTTAAACAAAATTGATTAAGTTCAACTTAATGCATTTGTTTAAATGTAGCTAAAATCAATTGTATTGTAAAATTGTAAAAATCAACTGTTTTCAACATTGTTTTATTGATCAATTGATAAAAGAAATGTTTCTTGAGCACCAAATATTCGAATGATATTCCCGCCATGCTGTAGAAAGAGTCCAAATGATGACTTCTTGGGTGTCACAATATTAAAGAATTAAAATCACTTGGTAAGAGGGTTGACCACAAAATCTAATTTTTGGAAAAAAAAATCTTTAAAATTAGCTAACACTTATAATTGTATTTATCGGATAAAGTTCAGAAAGTCCAGAACTCTGAGATGAAAAAAAAAAACACAAAAAAAACAATTTTAACTGGTCTTGACCAGTAAAATTGTGTGTCAGCACAATAAATCAAAGCCCAGCAACTACAGAAATTATATGTAGCACTGTGAATGTGGCTTCATTTGCTTTGCAAAGTCATTTTCATTTGCTTGAAAGCATTTTCCATTCAGCACTTAAATGTAAGTGCTGCATTTTCTACTGTAAAACCGAACATCAAACCTTTGCCAGATGGAAACTGGCCTTATCATCTTCCCACATCAAAACACCAAAATTGCAGCTTGATGTGTACAGTCGCATCTTTGCAGGCAATCACAGCTCAGGTGATGGGGTTAGATTTCTTTAACAACAGCTTTGAGTAAAAAAACACCCCATGCACCTGCTCCTTCATCGACGCCCCCTTTCCTTTTATCTGGGCTTGATTGCTTTTCCCTGAATTGGACCACTTCCCCCATTACCCCAGTCCCAGGATATTGCTGATCCCTGACCTGTATGATAGTGGGATTTAAAAAGGTCTTGAGAAGCACAAGGAAACCTGTGGATGTAATCTAGAGCTGTTCTCCTCAGTAAAGCCAGAGGATCTTCTGCTAATGAAAGCAGCTCTCTCACCAGATGCTACCCTGCCATTTAAGATCTTACTTTTGACATTCACTTGTGATTATACTTAGAATTCAAACCCGGGCCAAAAGGGTTTTGTTTTTTCACTTTTTAATCATTATTACTTCTATTAAGCAAACTCTTATGCAACTGTTGTACTTGCCAATTAGTCAGGCTTTAATATTCATGTGAAATATGGAAATTAGGTGGTGGATCATTATAAACGTATTCTCTAAATAACTTTAAGAAGTCACTTTATAGAAGTTTTATTCTTATTACCACTCGGCCAAGGTCAGAAATAAAAATATTTGAAATTTATATATTATTGTTTCATTCTGCCTTGTAATGGTCGGAAATCGTGAGTTTAATACAATTATTTTAAGCTTCTTTTCAGGTTTATACATCTTAAAGTAGTGATGAACTGATGGATATAAAAAAATACATTGTGAGTAGAAACTAAATATTTTTCCAAATTATATTTCATGAATATCTATAATACATTTTTTCACAGAATAAATTAGTTTTTATACATGAATATACATAGCTTATTATTATATAGGGGATAATTTTGGGGTGTCCACAGCATTAAAACATTTGAAAACCTCCGGCCTTAGTGACGCGAGCCAAAAAGAAAAGTCTTATCAGGGCCAGAGCAGGTTATTATGACTATGAAAAACTTTTTTTTTGTTTCTTATTTTTTGGGTAACGCACACCGATAAATTATGTCCAGACCAGGAACGTGTATAAAGATAGTTTATTTTGATTGTTCTGTCTTAAAGTCTAGTCTGAAGTCATATGATACTGTATAATTCAGGTACATCGTAGAGGCTTTTTTCGATCATGTTTGATTGCAACATTTGCAAATTTGGAAGTTGGAACCACATCACAGGCTCAAAAAGACCAGATGTGCTCAATTACCCATGATAAATTAAACCTCTGTATTTACATAAACAGACTAAATCAATTTTGTCTGACTTGTTTAGACAGCTGTTCATTACAAAAGACGTGAGGTTGTGTACATGGACTATTTAGAGATGTAAACTGAGTTCTGCAAAAGTTTAGTTGCTAGTGAAGCTAAGTTAAAAACAGCCTTGAGTCTTATCTACTGGTTCATGTGATCTGTTGAGTTGCTGTATTTTGTGTAGTGTCATATTAACATTCATTATGGTGACAGATGGAGGACATATTCGCAAATCAATAAGCTTCCCCACTGTCTCTCCCCCACTTTACTCTGTCCTTCCTTGCCGAACACATTCATCATTGCTTTGAATATTATACCTGCACTTTTGCAATTATTACCCTGTTGAATCAGTACTCTGAAATTAGAAATGATTAAAACCATTGATCCAGTTTACCACGTTCAAACATAGCAAACCATATTCATTGATTTGTCAACATAATCTGTGTAATCTTATTAAAAAAGCAGCATTTATCCCCATTTGCTTTTTTGATGTTATTAATTCCCTTTCCCAGGTAAAATCATTTTAGCACATGGCATGCTGATGATTCTCTGTGCATGGGTAGTTTTATTTTGAGAACTGGCTCTGCCTTTTAACTGGATTGGATGTGTCCTATAACCTAAAACTAAAAAAAAAAAAAACAGAAAGCTGAGAAACAACACAGGAAATGTTATATGATCATATTTTTTTAACTCTTGTAAGTTTTCAAATAACTTTCCTCTCTATGTAATTAAAATCAATCCTAACCTACAATATAATAACATTATTGATCGCCAAAAACTGTCTCTAAAGCTGTCTGGAAGCTGTGGAGGACCTAATGATGTCAAATCCTTTGGGTTAATGGATTACTGACCACTAAGGTTATTTACTGGGTTAACTGGACATCAAGTGAGGTTACAGTAAATGTACAGTCTGAATCATAGCAACAGCAGATCAGCTAAAAAATAGAGGGTGAATCAGAGGTTTTTACAATGATTGGCCCTTAAAAAAAATCACCCTTTTCAAATCAAATGTAATGTGAATGTAAATGAAAAAGCTCCACAGTATGCTTACCCAAATGACTTGATTTTACAATAATTTTTCCTCCCTAATGACACTGAAATGGTGAAATAAATCACTCTCGCTGCACAGACAGAAATCAATTGATCTTTATGTCTTTGCATTATTAACTTGAATATCAAAAATCTGCTTTTATGCCCACTTGCACATTTATCAAAGGGGAAGATAGCTTATCCTTGAAATATTCTCCAGCCCACTTCCTTAGGTATTACTGGAGTGAATGAAAGATGTCTCATTATAGTGATTCTCTCACACTGAATAAAAATGATACTGCGGCACGCATGTCTCACGGCTCATGCTTTGTCATCATACAGGGCTTTAGGATAGTGATTCCCAACCAGCGGCATGCATACACCAGGGGGTATTAAACCTATCAAAAAGAAATTACAACTCTAATACCATACTTACATAAAAAAAGTTAATAAATAAATATAAATTAATAATAATAATTCATTATTAATCATAATATAATTATTGTTGTTGTTGTGTTTATTATTTATTATTTAATACACCAGGGGGTATTAAACCTATCAAAAAGAAATTACAACTCTAATACCATACTTACATAAAAAAAGTTAATAAATAAATATAAATTAATAATAATAATTCATTATTAATCATAATATAATTATTGTTGTTGTTGTGTTTATTATTTATTATTATAATTTTATTTTAATTATCATTGTTATATATATATATATATATGTTGATATAGAATTAAATATTTTAATATTATGATGACCGTAAAAGTTTTATCCTAGTCACAAATACTTTTTTATAAGTATTATTATTAATAATACTTCTACTATTACTTATGATGTATTATTATTTCAAAAATAATATAATAAATAAAAAAAAAGAACAAAAACTAATACAAATTCTATTTAACAACAATTAATCTCGTAACTTGTTTTGTAATTAACTTTTTAATTGTAACAAATTAACGATTCATTTGTCCCCAAAAGGTCTCTTACACTTTAGCTACTCTTAAAAAAGGCACTATGTTTTACATATGTAACGTGAGCATATTTTTCACAATTATAAGCCTAATGGCATGTGGGGTTAGTAAGACAAAAAAGGTTGGGAACCACTATATTCAGTATATTCAGTAAAAAAATAAATCCTGAATAAAAGTTTTTCTCCAATCTTTCTCCGGTTGCAGTGGAAAGAACCATATTGATTCTTGGGCATGTGTGATATTACCCTATATACGTGGATTAATGGTTAGAGACCCGCCAAAGCCTTTTCATTTACAGATCACAGCATTTTTTCATTAAGTAAAGCGCTCCTAGAACATGATGGAGGAAGGGCTGTGATTACTTGGGGATCAAAGGAAGGATGGAGAGGAAGGTTAAACCTGGTCCTATATGTGTACACAGACCCCTCATCCATCAGCGGCTTTCTGCATGGATATACTGAATAATCTGTAAAAAGGGCATGAATCTTTAAAAACTTCTGAATTTCTTTCTCATCTCGTCTCTAAAATCTATTCCCTCCCATTTTGGTTTCATATATCATATACATTACTGGCAGTGTATTTGCAGACAGTTCATTATAGGCTATATCTTATAATCCATAGCTGTCACCAATCAGTAATTACTTGCAGCACGTGATTGTTAAACTGGGATTTAGAGTGATCTGTTTATTACAAAATGACTTGTCATGAGGTACAGCTGATCTTCATCAGGTTGCTGTGCGTATAGTGAATCACCCATACAGATTATGTATTATGTGGGAACCTTGAGCATTCAATATTAAGTGATGTTTTAATATCATTTTTATTTACGCATGATCTCTTAACAGTAATTTACTGGTAATATACCCGTAAAAACTGTATATGTGAAAGGGGCTAATAACTTTGCATAATTCATTACCATTCACAACAAACTTGTTTGCCACCATGCTTCACATAGACCGTGGCAATTTGGGAAATAAATTGCAATTAATTAATAAATAAATATGATTTCACTTAGTCATTCATGTCCTCGCATCTCACAAATACAATATTTCAAACTCCATCTGATACATAAAATGTTTTAAAGAAACTTAGAATCTTTATTTCTTTTTTAATCAAATCAAGTATATGGCGTCTAATTCGACTAAGATGCAACCCGCTGAGTATTATTTCCCTGACGTCCTAAGAGACTCACTGCCATAGTAACCGGCCCCATGCAAGTCTCCAGATGCTACTGTCTTGCACTGCTCTCACTCAGGTCCTCTTATCTTTCTACTACCCATGAAGCTTACTGTGATTTTTCCAAGAAGGACATTTTCACATTCTTGTTGGTCCTAGAAACAATATGATGATATTGAGGGGTAGATATTTGGTTCGATACACAATACTTGATCTCACGATACAATACTCTCAGGTTTTTTTAATTATTACTTCTAAGACATATGACAAACATTTAACAAAAAGTATTGTTTATTAAAATACTAAATTTGGTATTACATCAGGGGTGGACTTGAATAGACTTAGACTTGGTCCTTCTCCCCCAAGCACCAGGCAATGGCGACACCAGAATAAAAATATTCATGATTCTGCCTGGATAAAAATACAGAATTATGTTAAACACATAAGCTTGCGCCCTGTCCCGTACATTTAAAAAAGTTTTAAATATTGTATTTTATTAAATAATTATTTTACATGTATTATTAATAATTAATGGAAGCTTAAATGTGTGACCTTCTGGGTTTACCACATTTGATGCTAAACTAAATGTCTAAACATTCATTTTAGGGGAACTATACAATACATATTGTATCTATCATATGATACACATTGCCGCATTTTTGAATAGCGATACTGGGAAATTACATATGGTTACGCCCCTATGAATCCATCTGAATTTAAGGGTATTTGATAGTCACAATGTTTTTTGATGTTGATCCAGTAATATGTCCTGCTTGGCCAAATCACGGTCGATTCACATGACCGTCACCCAAGGAAACTCTCACTCAGGTCCTCTTTTGACGCTACAGGTTCTCGACTCTTACCGAACTGCCTGCGTGACACACAAAATGATCAGTGCTGACAGGTCAGTCATCACTGTGCCTTGCTCTCCCTCTCTCCCCTGTCATCCTGCCTTATGTTGTGACAGTGTAAATTACATTAGTCACTTCACTGGGGCGGACACACGGCTGGCCACTCATCCGATACACAACGAAACACACTCTCTGCTTGCTCACAACGTAATACCGACTCTGTTTTAACAGCTTGCGTTCTTTGCCTCTCACACGCAGATACACACACAGCTCAGCACCATATGTTGACCTCCCTCACACATGAGGTGCTCTGGCCCCGGAGGGAAATAAATTACACACTAATATTACTGTGCACGCTTCTCTAAAAGACAGATGTTTACTCGGGATGATCTTTAAACAACAGTTCCAGCAAGACTTTTCACATCTTTCTTTCGCCTTAATGATGGCCAAAGCTCGCTGGACCCTGACCATGAGGTGTTTCTAAGAATATTGCCGTAAATGCTGGTCTAAGATCAGTTTCGACACCCCTAACCTGAGAAAGGAAAGCTCGATGGTGTTTTTAGCCCCCAATGGCTCCTTAGAGGCAGCTAACCCTACCCTCAACCTTAAACCTACCCATCCCCTCGCTGCCTGGAAGGCGCCGTTGGGGGCTAAAAACACCAAACACCGAAAGGAAAAGCTGACTCAAAATGACTTTACAAATAAAAAAATAAAAAAATTCAATGAACAAAGGAGTGCATTTTGCGGATTAATCCATTGGTCCATTTTGCTACTTAATGTTGGTTGCCATGACAATAAAAAAAAAAAAAAAAAAAAAAAAAAATCGCATTATGCTTGATCTTCAGTCGCTTAATTAATTAGCAATGTGATATGAGTTCTGAATTTACAATAAGGTTTCATCACTTAACGTACGTTAACTACTTTAGTTAACATGAACTAAGAATGAACAATAATACTACAGCATTTATTAATCTTAGTTAATGTTAATCTCAATGTTTACTAATACATTATTTTAATCAATATTTGTATTTATTAACATTAGTAAATGCACTGTGAACTAACATGAACAATGAACAACTGTATTTTTATAAACTAACTTTAATAAATACTGTAAGTATTGCTCATTTTTAGTTCACGTTAGTTAAAACATTAACTAATGTTTAATGAGACCTTATAAAGGTTTAGGGGTAGATATCTATATTTAATTAGATATAGAATTTAACCAAAAAAATTCTTGAATCGGGGTTACTGAAAAGAATGGATCAAAAATGCTAAAAAGATATTTAATGCTATACCTCAGATAAAAAAGCAATTTTTCAATCCTCCTATTTGCACTGTTAAGTCAGCAGGTGCAGAGTTACGTAAAGTCTTAAAAAGGCATTGCCATATTATTATTTCTAGTGATCCTAAATTATCAGGTATTTTTAAAGAAGAATATAACAATATATTTCAATCTCCATGGCTTGTTTAATCTGAATTTATGTCCGACAAGCCACGTCGCTCTCATGCCACACACCATGTTCTCAATACATCATGGAGCAAAGAGGACACTGACAACGCGCTGACAGACAGGACATACCAGGTTGTACTTTTGATATAAAAACAAAGTCTCAACTTTCAAATTTGGTCATTTTTTAAAGAAATGTAAACAAGAAATACCGTTTTGTCTGTTTAATGTGTCTGACGGATTGCCGTAGAGCCTCGTAGAGCCACGTAGAACCGATCATCTCTTCCTTCTAGTTAATTTATAGCATCAAATAAACATGAAAGAACATGAGGAGGAATGTTGCTTCGTTTTTGAAGTTCAACTACTCTCCTGACTGCTTTGTCAGACAAAAATGGCGGATTCGGCGGAATATGATTAGTCAGATCACCTGTCAATCAAACTCCCTGGCGAAGCATCTTGGCAATTAAACTTGGCATAAACTTGGCATTCCCACTCTTCCCTAAGGTAATTATAGGTGTGGTAAATGTGCACAGTGTTCTTTTACACACAGATGTCATCCACACACTGGTCGTAATATTTTGATATGTGGCACTATTACCTGTTCCTCTACTCATCTTATTCTGTTTCCTTGTGGTCTTGCATATTTTGGGAAACCTTCTAGAGCATTGCATACTTGTAATAGTAAAACACAGTAGCAATATCAGGACCGGAGATATGCACAGCTAGAGTCACATTTCAGACAAGTTGTCTGCTTTGCAATACATTGGTATAGTAAATGTAAAAAAATAAATAAAAAAAACATAGGAGGTGATTATGAGAAGAAATTGTTACAAATGGAATGTTTTTGGATTTATACTTTAAATACTTTGTCACCATTATGACTGAATTTGACTCATTATGAATATCAAAGGATTTTGATATTAAGCCTATAGTGATTTATATATTTTTTTTCATCTGCTGTTATTATCAAAGATGTAGTTTTTAAAAATAAAGGTATTGTTATTTTTTCATACTGCTTTATAAAATATTACAGCTTATGTGTAGAGAGTTGAATATTTAATATCATATTATTGTAGTCTTTACCATCATGTGGATTGTTTAGTATATTTTGTTTATTGAAATTATCTTTTTTTGTTTTTGTTTTTTTGTATGGTATGATTAAGTTTTTTTTTGTGTGTCACATAATATGAATTGTCACATGTTTTTCAGAGTGTGTCTAATTAAAGGGGACCTATTCCCCTTTTTTCAAGATGTAATATAAGTCTGTAAAGTTTCAGCTCAAAATACCCCACAGATCATTTATTATACCATGTTGTAAATGCCCATTTTTGAGTGGAAGGAAAAACATGCAGTTTTCGTGCAAAAGTTATTTGGAGCAGTACTTTCAGTGTGGACACATTTCCTTTTTCTATTATCATTATTTTGTTGTCCTCCACCCGTACCCAATAAGGGTGTGTGGGATGTGCACACCTTCGTTGTATTTTTGATTCTTTAGTGATTTTGGTCTGTCCCACCTCTCGACCTTCTTAACTGTATCTAACCATTCAAATGTCATAATTTTTACATAAATCCATAATCCAATATATTATTCCCTAACTGTGACACCTGTGAAGTAACATAATTTTGACCCTTTTAAAGCATGATAAGAAGACAAGTAAAAAAATCTCAATCTACAAACTGTTTCGTACACATTACCCAACGTATTGCACACAAAAAAATATATATATATATATAATATATATATATATATATTTTTTTTTAAATAGCTAGCAACAGCTTTGTGGTCTGGCCTATTACCTGAAAATTCAGATATCCAAATGGCAATGCATTTTGCTATAAAATTGTTTTGAATTGCATAGATATATATATATATAACAAAAATTGCAATATTAACATAAAATGAATAGAAAATATAATAAGCTCATAAAATAAATACTTTACCCTGGACAACAATCAGCATTTTCTGAAGGACCTACACTCTCAGAAAAAAAGGTACAAAAGCTGTCACTGGGACAATATGTACCTTTGAGGGACTTAAATGCACTCTTTAGGTACAAAGGTGTACCTTTTGAAAAGGTACCGCCACAGTGACAGCTTTTGTAAATTTTTCTTAGAGTGTAGGCACCTCTAGTCACTGACAATTTGTTGAAAACCTTTTTTTAAAGAATTTCAGGCCCAAAATTAATACCCTACTCATGGAAAGCGTTTAGATGAATTATTAAAGAATAAAAATCGAAGACATTCACTGACACACCAGTCTTCATAGCTTTACCCTGCAGTTGGTTCACCCATCTCCTATGTCACCAGCCTACATTCCAGTCAGACAGTTTGATGAGTGGATCTTTTGAATGTCAAACCCTCATCCTCTCAGGGCCTGACTAATCATAAAGAGTGAGAACTTGTCTTTTACCTTCTCTTGGAGCTTTCTGATTCTGTCCTTGACATTCAGACAGCAGACTCTGTCATGAGGCTCACAGAGGAATACTGTGTGGGTGTGAGGTGTGTGAGGCTGAAGAGCTCAAGACTTGAGTTAGTGAGTGTGTGCGCACGTGTGTGTTTAATTATTCAATCATTTAACTAATGAAAAAGCGTTTAAAAGAGGTTGTGACTAAACCATTGGCTCCTCAAACAAACAAAATCCCTGCTTGTTTGCAATGCAAGGGTAAATAAAGAAATGATGTTTGCATAAGTACAGCGTTTCCTTTAGTCAAGAAACACTGTGTCCATAATTAAAAGCTAACTTTTTTTTTGTATTTGAAGAGCGGAGAATGGGTCTTTGTCTTCAATGTGTAGTTGAAGCAAATATAGCCTACTATTTGTGCATAGCACTTCATGTTTTGTATCATGATATTTTGATCGTGAGATTTCAACAACAAGAAAACTATAAACTTCGTAAAATACCTTGTACGTTGATAAAAACGTAATGCGATACACGTACTGCCTCAGATGCGCATGTTCCGGTGACAGAGAAAACATGTCATTCGCTGGTCAAAAACCTTGTAGGCTTACTCAATTTAAGCTTGATTTTCATAAAATGTTAATATTATAATGACACATGCAAGTGTCTGACCATAAAGCCACAATACCAACTTCGACGACAGTGTTTAATTAAATAGGAGGTTTCCGCCCGAAAGCTACGATATGTAAATCTGTTGTTTTATCATCATTCAACAATGCCATACTATGAACTTATTGTGGTTCTACCTGACTCAAAGCTCAAGTTTCACATTTAATGTGAGTATATAATATCTATTTTTTGTATGCCATTTGAAGCAATGCATGTTTGTGCAATTTTGTTAGCCTATATTTTTATATAGTGGTGTGCCGTGGGATTTTATACTTATCAAAACTGTGCCATGGCAAAAAAAAAAAAAAGGTTGGGAAACACTGGTCTAATGTCTACGAATCTAACCCATCATCATATTAAAATACTAGCCTAGCATGCCAGATTATTACTGCTAGTATATGTTTGATCTACATGTCCACAGGCTCAACTAAAGCACATATTACACCTCAATAGATTGTAACAGTCGGTTCCCGAAGTAAAAACATTCATTTTCTCTATAAGGAAATTGATTTTGAACGATAACTTATAAACCTTAAAAGACAGACTTACTGTGAGCTAAGAGGTTGTTAATTGATGGTATTTGATTCCGTTGAAGCTGTCAGTCCGCATTATTTCATCTTATTTTTTTTTATAATTGTGTTTAACTGTGGTATTCCAGGTGAAAAACTACATTACCCATGATGCTGTACAGAAAATTCCACCAATCAAATAGCACAAAACAGCAAAATGTCTCGTTAGCTCCGCCCACTCCCATGAAGCCCTGCAAATGGCATAGGCCTAGGCTGCGTTCCAGTCCACTTTTATACAATAACTTGCGAACTTCCCTAAGCACTTCCCCTCGGGGGAATCCCTGCCGCCATTTTGACTGAGGGATCGAGTCTACTTAATATGTACACTTCAGCTATATGCCCCTCAATGCAGTACGATTGTGACGTCA
The DNA here is from genome assembly GCF_951802725.1 of Rutilus rutilus. Classification (NCBI taxonomy): domain Eukaryota; kingdom Metazoa; phylum Chordata; class Actinopteri; order Cypriniformes; family Leuciscidae; genus Rutilus; species Rutilus rutilus. The sequence goes on from NC_140233.1 coordinate 14,975,375, forward strand.
CCACAGATCTCATCTAATCACCACCACAACAAACTCTATGATATATTAATTATATATTTTTTTTATTTAAAACAACCCAAACACACCTATACACATTTGGATGCTGCATTAAACAAATTCTTAAAGGGAAAAAATATTAAAATAATAAATCAACTTCATAGCTGATTCCAAGTGATCAAGGGCTTAGGACGTTCGAATTCAGCCCATTGCAGTTTCCGCCAGTAGTGGGCACTCGTGCAACGTAAGCAATGACATACATCCGAGTGAACGAGACAGAGGGAAGTTAGCGTGTGAAGGCCATGACAATTTTGGACTGGAACACAGCCCTAATTGAGTCAGTCTCCCTAAATATTAGTTTTATATTTCTCCATCATTTTTAATTTGATTATGCTGTTTGCGATGCTTCATGGGATTGTAGCTGTTTGGCTTGGTTCATTAAAACGTGTTAACAAAGACTTCTTTGAAATCCCTATGAGAAAAATGAAAAAAAATACTTCCAGAACCAACGCCGCTGAAAAAGTGGGCGGGGCCTAATGCACACTAGAGACCTGCAACACTAAGAGAGTGCTAATTCAAAAAGTATGCATCACAAACATATTTACAATGTATAATGAAAAAATGACAAGGATCCCGTCATCTTAAACGTACCGTGCGTAGGCTACAGCCAAACCAGATTTCTGTCCTTAAGTGGTCGTTTTAAAATGTTACGGCTCTCTGCGGCCTCCACAAACAGCAAATATCCATTAGTATAATGCTAAAAAATGCATGAGTTGTCCCACAAGTATTATTTCCACAGAATTAAGGAGGCCATTATATAGGCAATATCTATGCCAGCGAAAGTAAAAATAACCCTCTGTTTAGAACAGGGTGAAATACAGGCGGAATTGTTACGAGACAAAATTATTAGATGAAGACCAAATGTTGGGCAGCCAATCGAATCGATCCCCTTGGGAGGGAAAAGAAGAGCTCTTACATTCATAATTCACTCGCTGGGTGAATAGTTGAGAGAACAGATTAAAGATTAAACTTAAAAAGGTTTGTACATTTTTAAAAGAGACATACATTCAGTAGATGTGCCATGTAAAAAGTGAATATTTTGGGTTAAGCTCAATCGACAGCAATGCAAGTGAATAGGCCCAATGCATAAACGATACTGTTTCAACAGTATAGCCACTAGACGTAAAGAAAAATGTGTTAACATTCATTTAAAATGCTCAAATAATAAATTATAACATGTACAGCTCAAATAATGCATGGTTTAACATAAGAATAAAGTGGTTCTATCTATACATTAAGTTAAAATTATTTTTGAAAGACTTTCAGGATGATCTGTGACACTGCAGATGTACAGGATACAAACTGACTGGCCAAATAGGCTAATTGTTGCGATATCAACCACTACTTCGTTTATTTTTGTCATTTGGAAAAAACGAGTAGAACGCATGCTAGAAAGTCTTGTCCTCTGAGCACATCCATTTCTTAACTAGAAGCTGGTAGGGGCATGTCACCATCCTATTTATAGCCTGCCGAGAAATAATTCAAAGGAATCAGAGTGAAGATCTCTTAAATCTTCCCTTTCAGAGTCCTACACAGAATGAAAAAGGAGAACGTCTCTTTCTCACCCAAAAGCCATCTGTATGAGACAGCGCAGCACACCTCTGAAAAGGTGTGAGTTATATCCTGAACATCACAGTGATGGATGTGGCATCTGTTGGAGAGACAGAACAGCACACATGGCGCTGTTTTCTAACTGTGACGGGCAATAAAAAATTGAAGCTCTATTTCCAAAAGAACTTCCTATAGTGAATTAAAATGCATGTTGGAATAAGAACTAAATGCTCTTAAAGGGACAGTTCACCCAAAAATCAAAACTCCATCATACTATATGACTTTTTTTCTAGTGTGGAGCAAATGCAGTATAGAGATGTTAAGGAGAATGACAGCCTCAGTTTTATGAGAACAAAAATGAAAAGAAGAATGACTGGGCTCTTTTTTTATGCATTCTTTGCAGAAGAAAGTCATATGTAATTGAATCCCCTTTGAAACCATATTTAGACAAACTATCCCTTTAAATAATTTGAAAATAAGTCAATAAATAAAAATCATTTTAAAAAAAATGAATTGCTGACAATTAATCTTTCAAAGTTCAGCTTTGAAAACCGTCTTGTTCAACTCAAAGTGACATTCATCATTTCCACTTGAACAAAATATCGAATGAGGCAACATTACTGTCCTACAGTTAAACACGACAGACAGGTAACTGCCACCCAAACTAACGGTAGGACTGCGTTTCCACTTCTTTCCAAAAATGTCTGTCTCCTCACTTCTCCTCCGCGGTCCAGACTCGGACACATGCACTTTCTTACCTCTTTGAAGCTCAAATTTCTCGCCTGGGGACCTAATTCTATTATTTCCTCTAGGACAAAACACGAAGAAAAAACGTTAGCACATTCAACACTTACCTCAACAATCTTCATATGTCTCAAATGTGCCGCTGTAGGCGCTCCGTTTGTGCTGGCTCAATTCAACGGTTTAAATTTCAGTGCCGAGTTAGTAACTGAACCATGGCACGTAAATTAAACGTAGCCCGCGATGAAATGCCTATCTGCGGTCGGAGTGTAACTTTAAAGCGATTGGTAGCGGTGTTTGGTGAGATGTGAACGGTCGCGACTCGCGCGGCGCTCGTGTGTGTGTTGGGCGTGCGTGCGCATCCTGTGCTTCTATTCTCGCGCGCTCTCTAGGGACACCGATGCTGCTGCTGATATTGCCAAGCAACAGCTTCTGTAATAACCCATCAAAGTCTGACGAAGCTCAAGTTTGGTATGCTTTATAACAGACGCTCACGGTTGAACTGTCATTCATAGTTAGAATGGATGATGGAGAGATCTCTAAAATGTAGTGAGGTCATCAAATGCCTTATTTGGGTATAATAACTTTCATTAATGTCAGTTACAAACATTATATGAGGGACATATATAGCTTCGCTATATGCAGCATGTTTTCATGTTCCCATTATGCATGTTTTAATATACTGGAATCTTTTTTTAAACTCACAGTTTTTAAAGATATTAAACCATATTAGTTCATTTTCCCCCCATTTATTTATTTATACAATTAGGATAATTTTTTATTATTATTTTTGCTATTTGGTTTGAGGCTATGTTGCCATTTTTGGCATGCTCCCCTTTAAAATGAAAAATGCCAGGTGTTTATTTTCTCTAATCAAAATGTTTCAAAATAAATTTTCAATTGCTAATCCGTAGGTTTTATAACTGTGTCCTTAATATCACTTTTCATCTTAATTTTCTTGCCATTGTGTAAGATAATATAATCAATCATTAACCAGTTATATAATTACATTGACAGTTAAATAATATATTTATAAATTAATAATATAATTTAATATTATGAATAAATTAATACATTTTAAAAGCCTGCACTTGACCAGAGTATATTATTGTTATACATTAAATTTATAATTTTTATATTTTAAGTTTAGTTCAATACAGCATACAAAGTATGACCCATATTGTAACGTTAAGGCAGGGACGAAGCAGAGAGAGAATCCACATGCGAGCACAAGCACAGGGAATCCAGGGCAAACAAAGAAACTCAGGACAACAAACAACGACTGACAAACCACAAGAGAAACACAAGGGCAATGTATACACAGGCTAACAAGGTAACAATGGGGTGTGGTGGATTGTCATGCGGGAATACACAAGGATATAACCACGGGAACTAATAAGTCACGCCCGGGCCGACTAATCAACATGAAAAACTGCAAAGAACTACAAAAAAAGTTCCATGAAATAATACGAATGTACATACAGTGGGGAGAACAAGTATTTGATACACTGCCGATTTTACAGGTTTTCCTACTTACAAAGCATGTAAAGGTTTGTAATTTTTATCATAGGTACACTTTTAAATAATTAATTTGCATTTTATTGCATGACATAAGTATTTGATCACCTACCAACCAGTAAGAATTCCGGCTCTCACAGACCTGTTATTTTTTCTTTAAGAAGCCCTCCTGTTCTCCACTCATTACCTGTATTAACTGCACTGGTTTGAACTCGTTACCTGTATAAAAGACACCTGTCCACACACTCAATCAAACAGACTCCAACCTCTCCACAATGGCCAAGACCAGAGAGCTGTGTAAGGACATCAGGGATAAAATTGTTGGCGCAATTATTAGAAAATGGAAGAAGTTCAAGATGACGGTCAATCTCCCTCGGTCTGGGGCACCATGCAAGATCTCACCTCGTGGGGCATCAATGATCATGAGGAAGGTGAGGGATCAGCCCAGAACTACACGGCAGGACCTGGTCAATGACCTGAAGAGAGCTAGAACCACAGTCTCAAAGAAAACCATTAGTAACACACTACGCCGTCATGGATTAAAATCCTGCAGCGCACGCAAGGTCCCCCTGCTCAAGCCAGCGCATGTTGTTTGCCAATGACCATTTGAATAATCCAGAGGAGGAATCGAAGAAGGTCATGTGGTCTGATAAGACAAAAATAGAGCTTTTTGGTCTAAACTCCACTCGCCGTGTTTGGAGGAAGAAGAAGGATGAGTACAACCCCAAGAACACTATCCCAACCGTGAAGCATAGAGGTGGAAACATCATTCTTTGGGGATGCTTTTCTGCAAAGGGGACAGGACGACTGCACCGTATTGAGGAGAGGATGGATGGGGCCATGTATCGTGAGATCTTGGCCAACAACCTCCTTCCCTCAGTAAGAGCATTGAAGATGGGTCGTGGCTGGGTCTTCCAGCATGACAACGACCCGAAACAAACACCCAGGGCAACTAAGGAGTGTAAGAAGCATCTCAAGGTCCTGGAGTGGCTTAGCCAGTCTCCAGACCTGAACCCAATAGAAAATCTTTGGAGGGAGCTGAAAGTCCGTATTGCCCAGTGACAGCCCCGAAACCTGAAGGATCTGGAGAAGGTCTGTATGGAGGAGTGGGCCAAAATCCCTCCTGCAGTGTGTGCAAACCTGGTCAAGAACTACAGGAAACGTATGATCTCTGTAATTGCAAACAAAGGTTTCTGTACCAGATTTTAAGTTCTGCTTTTCTGATGTATCACATACTTATGTCATGCAATAAAATGCAAATGAATTACTTAAAAATCATACAATGTGATTTTCTGGATTTTTGTTTTAGATTCCGTCACTCACAGTTGAAGAGTACCTATGATAAAAATTATAGACTTCTACATGCTTTGTAAGTGGGAAAACCTGCAAAATCGGCAGTGTATCAAAAACTTGTTCTCCCCACTGTATATGTGAAGCCTCATATAATTTTTGTAGATTATAAATGTAAATTATTATAATGTATTATTACCTTTAAGTTTTCAACAACCCTCTTGTATCCCCACATTGCTTTAAAGGGGTCATATAATGGTACATGCACTTTTACAAGTTGATTGTACTGAAATGTGTGTTGGCAGTGCCTGTACACAACCATCATAAAATGATAAAAATCCATCCAGTGTTTTTTTTATTATCTTCTTATATGTTTTCCCCCATCTCAAATCAAGCCATTCGATTTTGTGACGTCACAAAATTGACGCCCCTCCCACGATTGTTGATTGACAGCAGCATTTCAACACAGACCCGCCCTCGCTCATGAGCGAGCTGTCAATCATAGTCGTTGTTACACAGTATCATTGTTGATACACTGGAGCACTGTCTATGAGCAGAATGGCTTCTAAGCGATTGTGGTGTTCTGTTCTTGGGTGTAATAAGGAACACAGCAGTTATTTTGATGTTCCTTAATCCGAACCGCTGAAGACGCAGTGGCTGAGTTTGTTTTCGAAGGGAATATTCCCCACGATCAACGTCAATGCTTTCATGTTTGCGCGAATCATTTCACACACCAGACTGCTTTACAAACGAGGGTCAGTATAAAGCTGGTTTTGCTAAGAAGCTGCTCCTGAAAAAAGGATCGGTACCAACTATTCGTGTTCCTGCTGCACCTCCAGAAGAAGAAGTGAGTGTAATGTTTTATTAACCTTTATATTAATATTTATATTAATCTTTGCAAATCGCTTGCTGCACGCTTCACGATGAATGCGGCTATTTACACTCAGGGTACATTACGGCATGTTTTATGTACGGCGTTCTCAATATAATTCATAATCCCACGTTTATAATGAACAACGCGTTATGGTTATTGTGTTATTATTAAAAACGGTGTACGCAAAGAACAGAGGGGCGGGGTGAGCAAAGCTCATTATCATTTAAAGACACATGCACTTAAACGGCGTGCTGAAAACAGAGCTGTTTTTGACCAGGTAAAATGAGTGTTTTCTTACAATACTAATGAGAATTTTTTATTAAAGTATATTACAAACTTTTAATTTAGACCCTAAAGAATCATATTAGCTTGTACAAAAATGGCATTATATGACCCCTTTAAAAAAAAAGCCATCTGATGGCATCACTGTACGAACATTCCTCAGTCACCAGACCAGTCACCACAGCACACTACATTTCCCATAATCCCTCCTGGCTCACACCTGCACATCACATCACATAATCATCACACCTGTTCATATTCATTTCAACATCTCTGTGTATTTTGTTCCTCTGTTTTCAGTCTTTAGTTGTCAGTTGTCAGTTGACTGTATTCAGTCTTTATCCTCATCCTGTGACACCTACTACCACAGCACTTCTCGTAAGGGCTGTTCTAGTGAAATCTAAAACTCTTGTTTTCTTATGCAGGGTTATCGTAAACTGAAACCATAAATCGTTAAAAAAAAACTTAAACGTATTGTATAACAGTTAGTTGCCTGCAACATTTCTAATATTCATTGTTTAACTGGGGGAAATGAAATAAAATAAAAATAAAAAATAAAAAAACTATATAAATGACAAGCACACTACAAAATTGCTAAAACTTTTACTAAAATTGAAGTGAAATCAGAACATATAAAAATAAAATCCAACTTAAAAATTTAAAACTATAATATGATACTAAAATAACACTGTTCTTATCCAAATTGCTCTATTCTGCACTTGTTTTTTGGGTGACGCTGGACACGAGTCTATAAATGAACATACAGTCCATAAATAAATTCAGACTCTGGGGACTGACAGAGATTAAAGGAACAGTGTGAATTTATGAAACTGGGAATGATATCATTGTGCAGTGCTGCCCTATTTTACAAAGGTGTGAAAATATGTATCAAGCCCACATTCAACATTCACTGTGGGCTTGAGGGGTCCTGGGTTGCATGAACATTTCATTTAAGTCTATAACACAATGCTGATTAACCTTTCTCTTGTCGATCAAATTTTATTTATGACATTATTTTGTCTATTGACTTCAGCAACTCCAAAACAATAGACTTCCACCGCCAAATGGATTAAATGATGTACCGGAGGCGGTTGTGCTACTTTATCCTGAAGGCACATATTGATTACTTTATAAATTACTGTCAGCTTACATCATTTAATTTCTTCACTGTCACCATAAGATACTGCCTACTTTTCCATACAGCAATACATTTCACCTCGCTGCCCACAAGATAACCAATTGTTTTTTATTCACTCCAGGAATAGACAAAATAATATTGATCTGATGATTCAGGTCTCCTTGTTGCTCTATCCCCACAGCCTCTTTGCCAGTCCAAAATGAAAGGCAATATGAGACATTCTGTTAAAGGTCCTTTACTTATACGCATAACCATTGACATCCAAGATGGTTTGGCCATCTACAGTATTTGTGTTTTACTTAAATTTAGAGTTACTCAAACTTCTCAAAAGTTCTGCGAGCCAGTGCAAAGTTTCTCAGGGGAATTTAAAGGGGCCATGACATGAAAAATTTAAAACATCAAAACATCGCGCAAGTTTTGTAGCTTAAATCGTCCTCCTCGTTATAAAAACGCATTTATTTAAAAATCTCCAAAAATTCGGCTGCCTCCAGAGTAAGCCATCGACTAATCAGTTCGCAAAGTAAATTTTGTTGAAAGATTAAGAAGCTAACTCTGTTGGATCTGACAACAGCTACGCCACAAACCGCAAGTAAACAATTACATAATGGTTTGTCTTTAAATGATATGGATAAAGTCTTCAAAACACTTACTCGTCGATTCTTTTTGCAATGACGTTAGCCAATCATAACAGTGGCTGTTTACTGACAAGCCTTAAAGGAGCCGCCCCTTAAAAACTGATCATTTCAGACATGGGTCAGAATGAGGGTTGAAAATAATTATTTCCCAACATACATTTGCGTTTTTGTGTGCACAGTATCAACATTAAGTGAACCTCAAAAAACATATTTAAATAGTTTTTAAAAATCCATATCATGACCCCTTCAAGTATACATTTTCCTTCCTTCCCTCCAATCATATTATATTATAGGAAGTAAAATTAGTTGTGAATAGTTTCATATGGACTTTAACCCAATCAATAAGGAATCATATACTTTATAGAAGTTTCAGATTATAGCATTTGACATCTGCTTTGATTTATGATGTCATTGTTAATCAGTTTTCTGTCTAGTTTCACAGGGTGGCAAATTTATCAATGACTTAGTTACACCTGGACTGGACTGTGCTTCTTCCTTGTATGGATTGCCAACCAATACATAATTTGTTCATCTGCAGGGCTAGAAGCCTCTTTTAGCTCACTAATGGAGCTCTTACCAGGAGATCAAATAGCAGTTCAGTCAATGATGAGGTTTGTGGATAAAAGAGATGATGATGTCACCTATAGTCAGGCATACCAATGCCTGTATGATTGAGGAAAATCTCAAGCCAGTGCAAGTGCAGAGCGCAAACAAACATCAAAACCCCCCCAAAAATAGGTTTGCAGACCATCATACATGTACAATATCTTTCAAATTTGTTGTTAGTAATTGCATCAGATGAACCGAAACTAATAAAACCCAGTATTGGCCTGTTTGTGGCAAACACGCTTAGTTATTGCATGTCTCGTGACCTGCTGATCTCTGAGAGCGAAAAATTATATGTTTCCCAAGACACAAACCCGAAACTTCTAAAACAAGATAAAACTTTCACCAGGTGCTTCAGACAGACTTATTTATAACACCATGGCAAAATGAATAGATCTTTCTCAAAGGATGGCATTTTCTGTCCTCTAACTAGATTTAGATGGCTGCCTCTGTCTTCTAAATTTAGATGAAGAAAGTGAGTCAGCCCACAGAAAGTCAATATTAATGGTGATTTATTGGAGAGTGAAAAAGAAAATGTATCCTCACAGGACTCCAGTCAGTGTGTGAGCACCTGGCCCACAGCAGTCTCTCTGAGGCGAGGCACACTGTGGTGGAGGCAGTACAGTGAACCCCGCACACTACTGCCCTCTGCTGGATGGCTGGACCACTGACTCATCCAGTGCATGGGATTTCACCATGTTCCAACATCTGAATGCGTGAGCTGTTGGCTCATGAGTTGAGGACGCGAGACCTAACATTCTTTCCCCTACTTTCCTGTCTACATTGTACTTTCTTATAAAAGTAAAGGCAAAATAATTAATCTGAAGGGAACATGATATAATGCAAAATGGAGCTAGCTCGGATTCTAACGCCGCGCGAAATTTAGATGGAAGGCAGAAAGTGAAAAGTAGAATGGACGAGATGGAGGAAAGTCCGTACTGTGCTGGTTTAGACAGTAAACAAAAACATCACAACATATATTGGACGTGAAGTGATTCTTATGTTATGAAGAGGAGCGATTTTTCTACTTAATTGAAATACTTGCCTGACAACGAGGCGGTAGATAGCCTATAGAGAATCTTTTGAAAGTAGGCTACATTAGCAAACGCATCCTGTTTCATTTGAAAGGTTTAGAGGCACAAAAAAATGGTCATGTGAAATGAAACATCTGTTTGCAATGCAATAAACCTTTAAGGAAACCAGGGAGAGCAATAAGATGCTAAAACATTCACTGTATCAGTAAAAAAGTCTGGTGGCTGTCCTACCTGATGTCACTTTTTGGTGAATTCCTCCATTTGACTGTTGCAGGAGCTGCTGTTACACAGGCACTCTGACTCTCAACCCAGTAAAGACAAACTGCCCACTGGGTTCCCACACCAGAGTGACGGTCATTAGACATTACCAGTAGTGCATTTGGCAATTACCCTGAAATGTAATCTATTTCTTGGTGCTACGGAGTCCCTTGCCACATTAGCGACTCAAGGTTTGTGTGTGTGTGCAATTTTTTTCAATACATTCCTGCTCCACAACTGGGCCCATATTACAGTTCTCCACATCACTGGGCCGTAAACCCATACTGCATTCCTCATCAGGCGCTATTTCACCTGTATTACAACCTCTTGTGACCTTTGACTTGTACCAGAGGGAGTTGAGCACTGAGAGAATATAACCAACAGCATTACACTGATGTGCTGATACAACATATTCATATTTTCCAATATTTTCTTGCCTACACACTGGCCCTGATGGCTGTAGTCTAGATCAAGGTCATAAATTGTTTGGCCATTATGGATGTAATGAATTTATTAGAGACTAATGGCCAGATTTATTAAAAATCTACTGTCAGGATTTACTAAAGACACACAGTGAAAAAATAGCGCTGAAAAGGCATGTACACAGTTATTTTTGTGGCTGACCTTATTGCATATGCATCTGTTGTAGTTTCCCTTTCAGATGCAAAATTTATGGGAGGAGGGTTTTTAAATGAATCATTGCAAGGTGATTTACTAAGGTCAGTTTACTGGTATTTGCGCCATTATTTACCGTCCCAAAAAAGCATGTCTTAAATCAGATGCTAATTTGAGCTGCTCTTAGTAGATTGAGTTGGTCTTTATGGAAATGATCCGGCTCTTCAATCCAGTTTCCACTTTCCACTTTTCCAGAACTTTCCACTCCCATCAGCGCTTTTTTGGAATTAGTCTCTCTCTCTAAATTGCCCTGTTTAGTAAATCTTGCTCTACATATTGGCCAACGGTTATTCACATCACAGCACAATCTGCAGATGTTCGTATTGTGTGGTGTGAAACCATGTAGTTGTTTGGTGGATTTAAAGGGGTGGTATAATGACCTTTTCACAAGATGTAAAATAAGTCTTTGATGTCCCCAGAGTGTGTATGTGTGTGTATAGAGTGTGTATAGCTCAAAATACCCCACAGATATTTTTATATAGCATGTTAAAGTTGTCACTTTTTGAGAGTGAGCGAAAACGCACAGTTTTTGTGTCTGACCCTTTAAATGCAAATGAGCTGCTGCTCCCAGCACAGGGGGCAGAGCTACAACAGCTTGTGTACTTTTACCTCAAACAGACATGCACTGAAAATTTCAAAAACTTTTAGCCTTTTATGTTCAAACCGGAGTCAGAAAGATGGAGAGACTCAAGAAGTGACAACATGTAGACAACATTTCTGAATGATTAGTTGGTGAATTTATGTAGCTTATGTGTAGTTATCTTTTAGTCACTGATTAGCATATTCTGTCATGATAATCTATAAATCGTGTTCCGGGGGCGGGGTTTATGTAAATTTGGAAGAATGTCGTGTAGTCCTTACCAGCCGTTTGTTGTAGTCCTTAAAAAGCCATTTCTTTAAAAGAAAATATCTCCCTTTGCTTTGAACTTTGAGCGTTGTAACTTTGCAGATGTTGTTGATGCTCAAACAGCAGCATTACACACTAACTAAAGTTATAAAAGTGAAATCATATTCAACCACCCCTTTAACTAAATGATAGTGAGCATGAAGCATTGAGTAGATATTGGAAAGTGTATTTTGCTACCTGCTGAAACAACCCCATACCTCCTTTAAAAATAAAAATAACTGTAAGAATAGGAATAAAGAATGTACTGTCACCACTCTAAGTCTATGTGTCTGTCACCTCAGGCAGTAAATAGGTCCATGGTAAATCCTGTGTAATTGACAGATGCCATCTGCTTGTGTCCAGTCACTGGAAATCTGCCACTTGCTTCATATCTTTAGCTGACAGGTGGCAGCAGTTTAAGGGACAGGGAGACGTCGGCAGAACTTTGGAGACACTGTCATTGTTTCGGCTGGCATTTGCTGAGCAGTGGGACAAGACCATAAGCCTCACTACTTTTAGATGGCTCATCAACATCCCCTTTTAAAGATAGAGGAGAGACAGAGCGAGAGAGAGAGAGAGAGAGAGAGAGAGAGAGAGAGAGAGAGAGAGAGAAAGAGAGAGAGAGAGAGATGGATGGATGGATAGAACAAACAAACAATAGATAGATAGAACAAGTGATAGATGGATAGATGGTTGGATAGAACAAATGATAGATATATAGACGGACGGATGGAATGATAGATGGATGCATAGATACAGTAGATAGATAAGATTGTAATGCAATGTATTGCTGGCGTCTATTTGTGTGTTTTATGGCTTCAGATTTTATTTAAAGAATTCTGTCCACTGACATTCTCGTTTTTTTTATCAAGGTCGTGTGTGACAATTGCTTTCGCAAAATAGCTTTCAGCTCCAGAGTCTATCAGAGAAAGCAAACATCTCAAACTCTGTAAATATGACACAGACTGCTCCTTTCAGGGCGTACCTCCAGGTCGGTTGTAATGAGGATGCCGTGGGCTTCAACGGTTTTCTACAGAGAGAATGAATTCATAGTGCACTCGAGGGTTTTGCTGCTGGAAGATCATCTATTTTGGGCAACAGTAAGGATTGCGGGTTTCAACTGCTTGTGAAGATTTCCCATTTGAATATATTCAAATGTATTATATCCTTGAAGAAACGCAAATAACTTAATAGATCTAAAAAATATATTTTGGAGGGAACTCTAAAAAATGTGTACTTATGAAAAATTATTTGATATATATATATATATAATTTTTTGACCAAATTGTTTTATTGTTTATAAACATAACAAAAGATAATGCACATAGCAAACATCCAATAGGGGAGCAACAGACATATTTTCAACAGTCAGATCCATGGAAAACAAATACATTTACATAGCTAATACATAGTACTAGTAATAGTACATTAATAATACATTTTCTTTATACAGTCCAATATATTGAAAGAAAGACATTTTCAGGCATCAACAGGTCAATAAGTCGTGCTGTTACATTCACATTTCACTATTTTAGTGGTTATGTATCCAATATTGTTTAGTTCATATGTGTGACGTAAACCAATTCTGTATTATTGTTTCTTTTGCAGATGTAAAACCAGCCAATTTTAGTATAACTTTTTTCTTTTAAAGCAAGGTTCTCTACTGTACATTAACAACATTAGTTCATGCATTATATATCACTTACAGTTAAATATATTTTAATAAATAAAATGTTAATTTATGATTTATTATTGTTCACTATTAGTTCATAAAGTATTATGTACCAAATGTACACAATTTGTGAATTAATTGTTAAATCTGATTTGGGGATCAATAGGTGTACTGAAAACTGACTCAAAAGAATGATTAATTTACTAATCTGATTCTCGGGTTCAACTCAGTTGTGCGAGGATTTTCAGGAAATAATGACTGTTCCTCACATAAAGCTATTGTATGGCTTCAGAAGAGTTAAAGCACTTCCAAAAATCTCATTAAGCATTCATGTCACTCTATAATTGTTTGAACAGTACTGCATATTCATATATCTGTAATGTCTTAAGATCTTTGTAGTCTGATGCTTGTGCAAAAGACACAAATACTGTGTTTTTCATGTAAAATACATGAGATATTTCTTGGCATGTACACTAAAGTAGTATACCATAGCGATCAATAAGTCATTCACCCTGCTCACATGGATTCATACAGCTTCATATCAAATGTGAAATTTCACACTATGACAAGCTTATGTGGATTGTTTGGTACCTTTATATTGAAATGTTACTCACCCAGATAGTTTCTGCTCTTTGTAATTTCAGTCACATCAATCCCTATTGCTCCTCGAGGGATCTTCTGAAACAGACAGTAGCTCACCTCATTTAGGAAAACAGATGAATACACCTGTGACAAAACTGCATGAGTCAATAAGATCATCACAGCCCTGTTTCTGTAGTAAAGACAAATATGGAATACCGCAAACAAAATTTGGCCATACACAAAACTCACTATTCACGCATTTGGATGGATGGGTGTATAGAAAGAAAGATAAACGGACAGATCGATGGATGGATAAATTGATGGATAAAACGATAGATAGATAGGACGACAGACGGAACGATAGATTGATGGATAGAACGATAGATGGACAGGTGGAACGATGGATGGATGAATTGATGGATAGAATGATAGAATGACAGACAGACAGACAGACGGAACGATGGGTTGATGGATAGAACGATAGATGGACAGATTAAATGATGGATGATAGATAGATACAGACAGACGGACAGAACGATGGATGGATTGATGGATAGATAAAACGATAGAAAGAACGATAGATAGTCAGACTGACAGATGGAACGATGGATGTCAGATGGAGTCAGACTGACAGATGGAACGATGGATGGATAGATGGATGGATGGATAGACAAACGGTCAGAACAATGGATAGATAGATAGATGGAATGATGGATGGATGGATAATAGAACGATAGATAGACAGATGAATGATGGATGGGTGAATAGACAGACAGACAGACAGACAGATAGATAGATAGATAGATAGATAGACAGACAGAACGATGGGTGAATAGATAGATAGATAGATAGATAGATAGATAGATAGATAGATAGATAGATAGACGGAACGATAGATAGATAGATAGATAGATAGATAGATAGATAGATAGATAGATAGATAGATAGATAGATAGATAGACGGAACGATGGATGGATGGAACGATAGATAGATAGACAGACAGATGGACGGAACGATGGACAGATGGATAGATAGATAGATAGATAGATAGATAGATAGATAGATAGATAGATAGATAGATAGATAGATAGATAGATAGATAGATAGATAGATAGATAGATAGATAGATAGACAGAACGATGGGTGAATAGATAGATAGATAGATAGATAGATAGATAGATAGATAGATAGATAGATAGATAGATAGATAGATAGATAGATAGATAGATAGATAGATAGATAGATAGATAGATAGATAGATAGATGGAACGATGATAGATAGATAGATAGATAGATGGAACGATGATAGATAGATAGATAGATAGATAGATAGATAGATAGATAGATAGATAGATAGATAGATAGATAGATAGATAGATAGATAGATGGACAGAACGATGGATGGATGGAACAATAGATAGATAGATAGATAGATAGATGGACGGAACGATGGACAGATGGATGGATGGATAGATAGATATATAGATTGCTCAATCTACACCTGAAGTTTTTTCTAGCAACAAGTATTTTCCACTGTTCATACCACTGGGTCAATTTCCAGAGTGAAAACGGGATTGTTATTGAACCCAAAATTGCACAGCCTTTATTAAGAGGCATCTATTACTGTTGAAAACCCAGTTTGCACCAATACATTCTATCATCCAATTCTCTTTCGCTGGCACTCCTGCCACAATTACATGCTACAGTGATTTTAAGGAGCCTGAAAGGGCAGCCAAGGCGTTCTCAAGACACCTCTGCATGGTGCTCATTTTGCAAGGTTGTTTCAAAACAAATCATCACCCTGGGCAAACTCAGAAGTGAAGGAAAAGCGTGGGCACAGTTGCAACATGTAATTGTACAATAATAATCTTCCAATCCAGCAGGAAAAATAAATGCGGTATATCTGAGATCTATGATTATATCATGCTAGTAATTACTTGAATAATATGCTGTCCAATAAAACTGCCATTCATTTTCTTTAGTCTTCTTTGACATGCGTTGTGAAATGAAAACAAACAACCAATCACAAACTTATCGGCACTTACCTCATTAAATAGAGGAGGGTAACAGATTTCGGTAACCTGTTAATCTGCCTTGTCGGATTTGGTGACTGCTTTATATGTTTGCATCAGACAAAAAGGATTTTCAGTATGAAACAGGAGATTAGATGATCAGCAGTGAATTTTGGGAACATTAAAGCCATTTTGTGTGAAATAGAGGAGGGTAACACATTTTGGTAACATATACCTTGCAATATCTGCTTTTGTCAAGGAGTCAAAGCTCTTGCTAACAGAACAAATGCATCTGGGCATTGTTGAGGTAATATCAGCAAGACAAGCTTTGCAGTTTTTTTTGTGTCTGGCATCATCACCAGCTTGTCAAATATGCTTTCCAAACACAAGCAACATAACAGAGGCCTTGTGAAGAAGATACGCCTCTGTGGAATATCTCACTGGACAGCGGCCAGCGTCGTGTGCCTGTTTTAGCCAAGTGAAGGAAATGATCACATCTTAAAAAAAAATACTAAAAAAAAATCAGGTTTTGCAATGAATTTAATTTATTAAAAAAAATTAAACCGATAACATACAGACAAAATCCATGATAAAGCCATTATAAACAACATAAACGAGCAACACAAGCAATGATTGAAGAGGAACACTATTAGGTCAATAGGTCATTAACATTTTATCTGTCTTATTGTAATATGAATTAACAAAGACGCATTGATAAAAAGCTACTAAATAAGCATAGGTTGTCTCGAGGCGACCAGACTCATCTGAGGAGATTAAAACTTAGTACAAGTGTTTTTCCTACAACAGATGCATAGTTATGTGCTAAACAACAAAAATCTTACACGTGGCAGTATTTTGTGCAGGTGTCATTGTCGAAGATGATAATACGAGTTGTGTTGGGTATTGATTGAACGATTTGACCTCTGCCCTTTACATTTACTGGGCACAGAGGCCCTAAAGCTACGACTGAATAAATGACAAATGTGACTTGTTAAAAGATACAATAGGAGGTCCACTCTTTAAACAAACAGATACAACTACAATCGCAAAAACAGCACAAAAAAAAGTCATTTGCAGACTGGCTTTGTTACAGTGGGACAGATGCAAGAGGCGTGCGGATCCATGTGCAAAGCTTTTAATCAGCGAGATGCGTTCAAAACAGGCAGAGAGTAGTACAAAACCAGGCAGATGATCAGGACAGGCAGCAAACACTCAGAGTCGAAGGACAAAGCAGAGGTATCAGAGGCAGGCAGCAGACAGGGAAATATCCAAAACAGAAAAGGTCACAAAACGGACGGGCAGGCAGACACAGAAATGAACACTCAGTAAAGTTCACAATAGTTAACCAATACTCCGCAACCAGTGAGCTCATGTATCAGTAATTTATAGTCCCTGATATTGACTACAGGCCTGGAAATAATCAAAGCAATGAAGTATGGGAAATGTAGTCCAAAGTAACCTGTAACTGTGTGTGCAGTGAAAAAGTCTTAATCGTGAACAGGTGACCTCTAGTGGTGATAGGATGGAAACAGCAGGCGTAGAATGTGTCACAGAGCCCCCCTCCTATAAACAATATAATCCAGGTGGGAGGTGGAGCGGAGGCGGATCCGGGGGTGGGACGGAGGACCAGGGCGGAGCAGGCTGGGGAGGCGACCAGGGCGGAGCAGGCTGGGGAGGCGACCCCTCGGGCAGAGCAGGCGGCTTGGGCGGTACTTTGGTCCACCAGAGCTCGTCAGCAGACCACCATGGAGGCCCAGGTGGATCAGGAACCCATGGCAAAGACTGAAACCTAAGAAAAACTGGGAAATAAAACATAGACAGTGTATTCACAGCCCGTCGGTTCGAGGCCGGAAATACAACGGGTTCAATCAGAATCTCTGTGGAACTGTCTGAATCAGCATAAAGCTCAAAATCAGGTTCATGAATGGAAACTAGGCAAATAGGCAGTTCAGAAAACTCAGGGATAGACACGGAATAGTCAGGTAATTCATTTGTGGCCACTTTAGTCATGACAAGGCTACTAGAGCCGTCAGGAAATTCTTCCTGAGTGTCTTGGGTCATGACAGGGCTAACAGGGCAAAGACAAAGTTCCTTTATGATCTCTGTGGTCGGATCAGAACTGAGCGAGAGTTCACAAATAGTCTCCTCGGTCGGTTTAGAACAGGGCGAGAGTTCATTGACAGGAAGATGATCACATGAATATTCAGGACTGGCTTCTACAATTGGGTCAGAACAGGGCCAAAGTCCATAATTGTCCTTTCTGGCTAGTTCAGGACGGTACCATAATTCATTGTTGGTCTGCTTGGCTGGTTCTGAACAAGATGGTAGTTGAAAGATTGCCTCCGTAGCCAGGTCAACACAGGAGGAAAGTTCATTAACGGCCTCTGAGACAATTTCAGGGCAGGAAAACAAGGGTTCAGAGATGATCTTCATGGCTGGTTTAGGACAAGGCAAGAGTTCATAATCGGCCTCCCTGGCCAATTCAAAACTGGACCAAAGTTCATCCCTAAACGTAATCACCGCGCCAGGAGCTGAAACGAGTGCCACCACCTCTGGATATTCAGCGGTGGTGTACGTGGCCCAGACACACCATAAAGCGAGCCCCATTACGGGTAGAACGGCCGACGGGATAACCTCGGGAGTAGAAGGGCTAGAATGAGTTAATTTGGGAATCCCAGCTGTGCGTACTGACACCAGTGGTGGATCCTCCACGCTGGATGCAAACTTCGGATGCTGGATAAATGTTTCCCTCCCCAAAATGTTCTTGGGGAAATAGGTGAAGACTGACTCAGGGTTGAAGGCAGTCAGCGGCAAAGATGGGTCCGGACTGGATAAGACCAGCTAGTCGCTAGATGACACTAGACACTAGATGTCGCTTGGCTACGGTTTCGTTCCAATGAACTGCAGTAGCCAAGGCGACATCTATGTATATATCTATACCCGCCCGCGCCGTCAGATCATTTGGACGTGTGCTGTGTTCAAGAGATAACAACGATATAAATACTGTTCGTTTTCTCACACAAACCGCTCGTTTCGTGTCTTAGGCCATCAATGTGTACTTATGATGGGGAATTGTTTAATTTGGACGATGGGGAATTGTTTTAATTTGGACTCTGTGCTTGTGTTTTGAGACAGTGACCATAGACCTGCATTATATGACTGACAGACAAGAACGGTTTGACCTAAAAATATCAAAATTGAAACTACTGCGGAAACAAAGACACCTACATCTTGGATGCCCTTGAGGTAAGCTAAAACATATCAAAAATTAATTTCAAAGTGAACTATCCCTTTAAAACGAACAGCGTTTACTGAATATAGAATTATTTTATAACCATGTAAATGTCTTTACTGTCACTTTAATGCTAGCCTGGTAATACCAGACTCTGCTACTTCACTTTGCTTCGTATACAGAGTCTGGAATGGCATAATAGAGAAGTGTTTTCTCTCTTACTAGGGGGCGCTTGTCTGACGTTTAAAATCATTGGTTACCCGTAAGCCAATCACATGACGTTTGGTTATGGCGTGTGTTATGCGCATGCTCAGCCGCATCTAACTTCCACTGTAAACACATGTATGATGCGAAAACAAAACCATCGAGCGAAATACCGGAGTGAACATGGCTGTGAACGACTTTTGCAGATTATGTGAAGTAAATCTACGCATCCACGGTACAATCAGTGTCTACGTCACGGCTCTCAGCCCGCCCTCTGTTCGTTGATTGGCCCGGCCGTCTGAAGGCCGGTGGAAAACTGAAAGATAAGCTGCTATCTCAGACTGACTACAGAAGCGAAATGAAATTGAGCGGAAGTAGGAAGTCTGACGTAGTCAGGCTACTTTAATGCATCCTTGCGTAATAATTTCTTTAAAAAAAATACAGACCCCGGGCCCGAACTTTTGAATAGTGTGACAACTAGCCCCGGTCTCTCCTGTAATTTGACACCACCTAGATGGAGCTGAAAACGCATTTTGACATTGATTTTACCCCGTATGAAACACAAACACAAAAATATACTATTTAGGACTTCTTGAGGAAACCTCAGGGAGAAATCAATTCAGGTGTGACATCTGAGGTGCCCAACCATGCACCACGCGGGGTCTATACTGTACTCATTCCCTTCAAAAGCCTGCCATGAAATCAAGAACTAAACCACTCTGCTGGAGAACAGGGTTAGTGGGTTCTAAAACGTAGGGCGGGACTTGATGTTGTCCATGGGGAATTGATTGGATGATTAGACGGTTTTGGTTTGCTATTGGTCGATCTCATGTGAGTGACAGATTGTCCCGCCCTCACGCCAATAAACATGTCTTCAGAAAAGATGTTGCTGCAAGAGAGGGAGTGGAAGTTATTTAGATTAAAGATTATATATATGACTTAAATAAAATAGAGGCATGCACAGATAAATCGTTTATAATAAATACGGCAATATTCCATTAAAAAACAACAAAAAAACAAGAACTGAAATTTTTTATTTTACGGTGATTTTAACTGCATGCTAAGCTATCACATAGCCTACACCTTTTTTTTAGCTCTGGCACTAGAGGGAACAGAAGATATTTGAGGATATAAAAAGGTGGATATACAGCTTGACCAAACATTTAACACAGTGATCTCAAACTCAATTCCTGGAGGGCCACAGCTCTGCACAGTTTTGCTCCAACCCTAATCAAACACACCTGATCCAGCTAATCAAGGTCTTCAGGATTACTAGAAACTTCCTTGCAGGTGTGAGTTGGAGCTGGTTGGAGCTAAACTGTGCAGAGCTGTGGCCCTCCAGGAACTGAGTTTGAGATCACTGATAACATGTCCGAGATCTGAGCTGTGTAACGTGATCCAGGAGAGAAACCAGAATCACTTTGCAGTTTGTGAAAAGGAACATTTATAATGAAATGCTGCCCTCTAATGGTAAAACCTTTTGGTTGTATACAGTATACAGCTGTGCAACTACTGTGATTATTTATTTTTTATTTAATGCTAAAAATGCAACATCCACTGTTTTATCCTCTAAGAATATATCATGTTCACACTGGCTATGTAATGAATAAACATATATTTGATATTACTGTATTAATATCCAATAATAATATTCAAGAAACCTTCAATAATCTACAATAACTTATAATATGAATTATTAAATGTTATAATATTTAAATTAATTTAAAACAGACCACAGCTCTATTTCACAAAACACAGTTCGGCAATGCTTTACAGTAAGGTTTCAGTTGTTAACATTAGTTAACATGAACAACACACAATACTTCAACGGCGTTTATTAATTTGAGCTAATGTTTATCTTAACATTTAATAATACATTTTTAAGATCGAATGTTGTATCTGTTAACATTAATTAATGCAGTCTGTGAACATAAAAAGGCTAATAAATGCTGTAAAAAGGCTAATAAATGTTAACTAATGTTAACAAATGAGACCTTATTGTAAAGTGTTAGCGGTAGTGTATATAGTATTTCAGAGATGAATGCAGTGTGCTTTTCTATAGTGGCCTAATCTTCTTTAACCTCGCATTGTGAAACGATAAAGTAACAAATAACCAATCATAAACTGTCCTGTGCTTACCTAAATAAAAAAATAAAAATTCTCTTCGTAGTCACAGAAACTTTTTATGCTCTATATTTCGTTTGAACGTTTGATGGAAAATCAAAATAACAATGGAGAAAATGTTGCTTCTTTACCCTCAAGTTGTTCCAAACCTGTATGAGTTTCTTTCTTCTGCTGAACACAAAAGAAGAATGTTGTTAACCAAAAAGTTAATGTAAGTTAATGGGACTTCTACAGTAGGAAAAAGAAACTATGGAAGCCAATGGGGCCCATTAACTTTTTGGTTACCAACATGGTTGGTTACACAACAACAACTAACCCTTTAACTGGAGCAAAAACACACCAATCAGATACTGACTGTGCAACTTATGTAAATTAGAATGTTAAGAACTTAAACATATTTGTTTTCCCCAAATATGGAGTATTTATTAAGAAGCAACAACAAAAATTGTATTGAAAATGTAAAATGAAATAGACCACTTTCACAGAAGCTGTGTAATTAATAAACGTATATATTTAATATTGTATTAATATTAAAAATAACAATATTTATATTCAAGAAACCTTCAATAGTCTATGATAAATATTAAAATCATCTTAATGTAAACAGTCTAACTCTGTTTCACACAACACAGGTAGTTTATATATTAGTTCAGATATGAATGCAGCGTGTGCTTTGAAAACTGAGGAAACCGACATTAGCTGCAACAACGTGCCTTCGTTTTATGAAAAGCAAGCGTTTGGGCTGTCTGAGGTAGGACTGTTGGTGAAGTTTACAGCAGTCATTCCTCATTGGAGAATCTGCTGTTTGAGCTCCGCCCATTTCTTCTCCAGCTTTTCTTTGATTGGCTCAGGGGCGAAGGTGTATCCAATGGCCTGCTGGGAGAGACTCCACACGGCCTCCTGAGTCAAACCAAAGGTGGAGGCAGCCAGCTGGTACTCCTGAGAGAGATCCGTGCAGAACACACCCTTATCATCCGTCTGACGGGACAGGAGGAGCAACAGGCATAGTGTTATTTTCTAATAGAATTTATTATAATTCTATAATTATACAGAATTATGTATAATTATAGAATAATTATAATTATATAGGGGGGGGTGGGGGGGGGGGGGTACTCACGCAGAGAACACATGGGTGTCCTTGCTTATACCAGTACTGGAAGTGATGCTTCTCATATGAAGGCACTGTTTGACCTTTGACATTAGAGGTCAAACACAGCTCTGTAAAACAAGAACGGGAATTATAATAGAACACTAGATATATATATTATCTAGCAAGTATATATATATATATATATATATATTTATATATTTATATAAAGCAAGTCATTTTGGAATTATGATGGAAAACTAGTAAAACAAATTAAATTAAATAAAAAAAATGTAAAATAAAAGTTTAAAAAATATTTATAATAGATTTATAATATTTATAGATTTATCTAAGATTTATAAAATTAGTGTTCGATTTACAATAATACACTTTCAAAAAAACATAACATAGTTAATAACATAAAATAGTAAATCATTTAAAAATGTTATCTAAAGTTCAGAAATAAAAATATTAAACTATTTAAAAATATTCTTTAAAGTTTCTTTAAAGTATTTCGTTTTGGAATTACGATGGAAAACTTGTCAAAAAAAAAAGTTTTAAAAATAATTCTTTAAAGTTTAAGTATGCAATTTCGGAAATACAATAGAACACTATTTAAAAAAACATAAAATAGTTCATAACATAAAATAGCATATAATAAATAAATAAATAAAAAATATTTTTATTAAATTATTTTTTTTAAATTTCAAGTATGTAATTTTGGAATTATAATGGAAAAATGTAACACTAATTATAAACATTAAATAGTTCATAAAATATGAAACTAGTTACATTCAAGTATCTAATTTTGGAATTACGATTTAAAACTAGTCAAAACTAAATATTTAATAAAATAGTTTTAAATATATATATATATAATTCTTTAAAGCATGCAATTTTGGAATTATGATGAAAAAACTAGTAAAAGTTAATAAAATAAAAATGTATTTAAATGAAAATAAAATAGTTAAAAAATATATTATTTAAAGCTCAAGTATGTAATTTCAGAATTACAATAGAACATTATATAAAAAACCTAAAATAGTTAATAACATCAAAATAAAATAGTAAAACAGTTTTAAAAAGAATTCTTTAAAGTCCAAGTATGCAATTTTGGAATTAAGAAGGAAAACTCATACCAATAGGAATATGTTGTCTGCAAACTTTCTCCACAAGACTGTCCGATCCACCGACCTCAGGATGTAGGAAGGTTCCGTGGCCGATTCTATCAGGAGGCAAGTTCAACAACAGCTCGGACTCATCTCTCTGAGAAGGAACCTGAAATGCACACAAACTCTGGCGTAAACCACGTAAAAGCATTCATACCGAAACAAACTTCCGATAAGGAGATGTTTCCACGTGCTCTGACCTCTGAGAGGTGTAGAGCCAACTTCAGACCGCAGTTCTTGGCTTTCTGAAGTGCAGAGAGCAAGTCTTTTCCGTGACCGACCTGTGTGATCAAAGATATGAAGACTGCAGCCAGAAACAAGTGGAGTGTGATGTCATTGCAATCTAAACTCACGGTTGGATCTCCACTGAGGTCAAGTCCGACTACTATTCCATCACTGGAGAGCAGGAAGTCCTCTGCTAGCTTCACGGTCTCCATTGCAACCTCAGGCCCGTGTCTGCGGTCCACAGCCACGAGAAACCTGTTTCTCGTGAAAAAGGTGAGCATGAAAGAAGCAGGTCGTCATCTAGAAAATACAGAATTCATATTTAAACATTACCTGACATCAATGTCAACTTCCTCTTGTTTACACTGCCGGATGGCTTCCAGCACAGTTTCAATGTATCTTTGTTTAGTGAGACCTTTTTGTGACAAAAATAAATGTCAACAATAAGCAGAAATGAGCTGCTAATAATTGTTTGACATATGAATTGCTTCCAGTACCTGTTTCAGTCACTTCCCGTGGCGTGCTACGCAACTCCAAGTATTTTACGCCATCTGCCGCAAACTCTCGAATGACTGCTTTAGCAACCTATTTAATACGAATAATTCCTCTTTTTTAATGTATTCTTATACATGTAAAATAATAAAACTTTGAGCAAATGTTGCTTTACCATTAGGATGTCCTCTTCTGAATTAACCAGCTGATGAATCACTTTAAACACTTGAAAACACCTAATGGAGAGATACACTAATATAAAAGCTCACTCGTAACATCAGGATTTAGACTAGTACACTATGGCCCGGTTTCACAGACAGGGCTTAGATTAAGCCAGGATTAGGCCTTAGTTCAATTAGAACATTTACGTAGCTTTTACAAACGTGCCTTAGAAAAAACATTACTGGTGTGCATCTTGAGACAAAACAATGGCACTGACATATTTTAAGATATGTCTCTTTCAGTTAAATCAGCTCAAACACGCATTTTAGTCTGGGACTAAGCTTAAGCCTGGTCTATGAAACCGGGGATTGTGTGTACTTATCTAGTCGGCAAACAAGCAATGTCTTCATCCAAATATGTATACATCCCTACTCTTTTTAGTTAGGGAAAAACAGTGATGTACGTTTTTACAGTATTCATAAAACGGTTGTCAAAAAATTACCCAAATGAACTACTTCTGGCGAACGGACAATTTACTATCCCGTGAGGCCGTCCGAGAGGAGTTGTGAATGGCAGTGAAGCGATAACAACTGATGGTCACAAATACACGACTTTTAATGATCTCCCCTTCTTTGAAAAATAATCCTCCATGTATATCAAAATGGCTTGAACCTTACCATATATCATAGCACAGCATCTGGACATTACCTTATAAATATGTTATTTCTAAAATAAATAAATAAAATACACCTAATGCACTTCAGCACTGTGTGTGTGTGTGTGTGTGTGTATATATATATATATATATATATAGTGTATGTGGATATCAATCAATGATATTGAACTTTATTATTATTATTATTATTATTATTACCCAGTCTCTCTCATTTTTGGATTGACTTTAAAATTGGACACGGCATGGGGGAAAAAAAGCTTAATGTAGAACCTTAAAACCTTACTATTTTACTGAAAAAACTAAATCACCTCGTTAATACTTTAATTATTTTAGCAAAATTGTACATTCCCAAGTCAAGTATAACTAACTAATAACTAACTTACTAACTAAAATATATATATATATATAAAACATTTAATATCATGTCTCAGCCTAATGTTACATTTTTGTTTGTTAGCTTTTTATAGCTGTTGTTTATTCTGTATTATAGTTGTTGTTTTGTTCTTTATCTCACGTGATTCTCTGAACTGTTAAGTATTGTACTTTTTTGTTCAGTATTTGACTGTTATTACAGAACTAAAAACTAAATAAATGACGGTGACAACTTATTAAGTATGGATTAAATTACTTCTACACACATTAATACTATATAGAACGAACTTCTTTGACGGTCGAGAAGTAAGTTAGGTGTTTTTTTTTTCTTCAAAAGTGCCTACTCAGAGAGTATGCTATTTCAAACGTAGTCTCAGATTTATTTCGAGCACTACATGTTCGTAATTGTCAAAACATTATAACCCCGAGTCTGTTGATTTGAAGTGTACAGGTGTTTGATACGGACTCGTCCAGTGTTCGGCGCTGTCCGCGGCGGATGGCGGTCATGTTGTGCTCAATGTTCAGATGCGGCTTGCGCTGAATCAGCGTCTCCATAGTCTCAAAACTGACTGATCCGTTGAGATGCGCGTGCAGCTCCTGAAAGAAACATAAACACTGTATTTAACTTCATTATCTATTTTCATTAATGTATATAAATAAATAATTGGGATGAGCTCACTAAAAGATCATCTCTGTTTTATTAACGGATCTATTTTTTGTGTTTCCTACCACTTTGGGCAGCTGACGATAAAAGAGATCCGCTTCGGTGTCCATCGACGTTTCCGTCATGTGTGAGAATTTCAAACATGGAGACGGAATGTTTTTCCTGATGCACCACAGTTCAGTTGCGTTACAGAAATGAGTCTAAGAAAACATTGACTTTTGACAGTGGTTCCCGTATTGATTCAAATTAAATTGGCGGCAATTTATGAGACGAATTGAATTGACGTTTTTAGTATCTACACACTTCACGTAAATACATCAATATACTGAGTACATAAAAAGGTTCAAATACATAAATACTGTAGTTTAATAGTATAATTTAAGCATATTTTTTATTAATATGACTGGAATACTGTATTTTGTAACATTTTCTGGCTAATTTAAAGTAGATGTAGGATAGTCAATCACATATAAACAACTATAACATTTTAAGCACTAAAGAACAAGAAGTAGAAAGATGTTAACTGATAATTATTGCCTTAACCCACTTTTATGACAATGTATACAGTGTGGCAAACATTATTTACGATATTAACAAACACTTCAAATTTAATATATGATATCATGGCTTGGCTTTGGGTAGGAGCTCGTCTTTCACAAAGCATTAGGCATGCTGTTTAGGATCTGATTTATTTCCTATATTCTCCCTGAAGTCATCGGAGCCGAGGAAACATCTGATCCTCAATCAGCAGTCCAACTCTGGGGTTGGGGTTACATGACATCACACTTTTCAGCCGACTGTCTAATGTCTTGGAGGGTGGACTGGGCCTTCTCCTTTAACTGATCAATATCTACATTCTGAATGTTGGTCAGCTGACCCAGGACAGACTGCTTGTTCTCCTCCTCCTGGTTGTCTTCAGCGATCATCTTGGCCAGTTCTGTGGGCAACTCCACGTCGTCTGCCGCAGCCTGAATTTGCGTGTCGTCCAGTTCACTCTGTAAATAAAAAGTACAAGTTAATAATGAAATAACAATGGTTCACACAGTGCATTTTATTAAAGGGATGTTTACTTTTGGAAGACGATATTTTTCCCTGAAGTGGCTCCTGACTGTGGCCCGTTCAGCCTTCTTCTGGGCAAAGCTGGTATCCCGCTCCAACCTAGATGAAAAATAGAAGCTAGTTTGAAACGTAAAACCTTTTTTTTTTATATATAAAAATATATTTTGCTTAAACATGATTCCCTGAAATGGATAATTGATATCAATATTAAATCATCATAATATTATCAATTATTATGTTCAGTGTGCATTTTAACTTTTTTATGTCTAGGACGATGTAATACGATGCCATTCAAAAATGCAGACAATAGACAGAAAACAGCTGCATGTGCATTTCTGCAGAGGAGTCACTGTCCTCAAGGCTTGAGAGCAAGGTGACATGCACTATTGATTAAACCACAGAAATACAGGAAGCTGGAGATAAACATTGACCTTCTTGGCATCTCCTTGTATTACATTTGAACAAGTGACTGTGCAGCTTGTGTATTAAATTTAAACAGGAGGGAAAGGGTCCTCATAATTTTATATTGTACACACACACACACACACACATACATACATATATATATATATATATATATATATAATTTTTTTTATACAATAAATAAATATATATATATTTTTTTTCAGACATTTATTCCTATATTATATATATATATATATATATATATATATATATATATATATATATATATATATAATAAATGTCTGAAAATGTATCTGAAAATAAAATAAAAAACTATTATTGATAAAATATTTATAAAATTATATTAATAAAAATGCATTAAATTACTGTATATACATTTTTAAATTAACATCACATTCATTTGCTATTACCAAACTAAATAAAAATGGAGGGGGAAATGATGAATATATTATAAAGATAAAATAAAATACATTTTATTGATAATGTTAAAAAATATCAAACATTTAAAATCCCATTCTTTGGTCATGATAACCATAGTAAGTGCAAAGTCTTACTTCTCCTCCGCCAACTGTTCTTGGTATTGTTCAAACTCTTCGTGTGTCATTCCTTTTGCTCCAGCTTCGGTCTTTTCTCCTTCTGGCTTTTCTTCTCCAAGACCCCCGGTAAGATCCTTCAGCTGCCCCCCTATCATGTGTTTAAACATAAAAGCCATTGTTTTTCTGCAGAATACAGATATAAAACGCCTGTTTCTTTGGATAATGTGCCAGTCGCTTGAGAAAGTCTAGTTGACTCGTCACTCGTGTGAGAAGAAAACAAAAACGCCGATATGTCTTCCTTTCTTCCGCTCAATTCAAGTTCTAGCACCAAATATTCATAACCTGTACAACGCGGAGGAATTCATTCTCTCTCTCTCTCTCTCTCTCTCTCTCTCTCTCTCTCTGTGTGTGTGTGTGTGTGTGTGTGTGCGTGTGTAAAGTAACGGGCGACTTCTTCTGCATACATGATTGAAAGTGAAGCTCAAAAACATGGCAAAAGTCACCAATGGCTGACAAAAAGTTACACTACATAATGTACTACATAATGTATAATCGTTATTATGATGTTGCAGAGATATATATTTGATGTAGGCTATTTATTCTTACACAACATGCTGTGTATAATGTTGCCGAGATTAAGTTTGTCAAGGGTTCAGTGGGCAGTGAAATGCTGTGATGAGGCTTAGTTTCAGAGCAATTGTGCCAAAAAAACTCATGCATGAGTAACATTGAGTATTAGTAAAAATTAATGTAAAATGGGACATAAGTATACAGATTGGGAATATATTAAATCTTCTGCTATAAGATGTTTCTACACTGTAAATCAATTTGGATGTTTAAGTCATTTTTACAATGTATATCAGGTGTATTTTGAGGAAATGCCTTTTATAAATAAAGACACACTGTAAACCCGAATAAGTTGGCAAAACTCAAAAAATGTAAGGCAATCAGTTGCCTCAAATTTTTTAAGTTAAGAAATTCAAAGTTTAAGCAAGCAGAACTGGCAGATTTTTATTTTTTACTTATGCATTTTAATTGTTAACTTGAAATGTTTGAGTACACTAATTCATACATTTAACTTAAAACTGTCATGTAATCTCAATGTGAACACTTTTATTAGTATAAAATTAGCTAGCTTTAACAAGCTAGATTGCTAACATACTAATTTAACGTGTTAACAATAGTATGTTATACAGTAGCACTAGCTGTATGAGTGCAGCAATATAAAGATGTTATACACTCACCTAAAGGATTATTAGGAACACCATACTAATACTGTGTTTGACCCCCTTTCGCCTTCAGAACTGCCTTAATTCTACGTGGCATTGATTCAACAAGGTGCTGAAAGCATTCTTTAGAAATGTTGGCCCATATTGATAGGATAGCATCTTGCAGTTGATGGAGATTTGTGGGATGCACATCCAGGGCACGAAGCTCCCGTTCCACCACATCCCAAAGATGCTCTATTGGGTTGAGATCTGGTGACTGTGGGGGCCATTTTAGTACAGTGAACTCATTGTCATGTTCAAGAAACCAATTTGAAATGATTCGAGCTTTGTGACATGGTGTATTATCCTGCTTGAAGTAGCCATCAGAGGATGGGTACATGGTGGTCATAAAGGGATGGACATGGTCAGAAACAATGCTCAGGTAGGCCGTGGCATTTAAACGATGCCCAATTGGCACTAAGGGGCCTAAAGTGTGCCAAGAAAACATCCCCCACACCATTACACCACCACCACCAGCCTGCACAGTGGTAACAAGGCATGATGGATCCATGTTCTCATTCTGTTTACGCCAAATTCTGACTCTACCATCTGAATGTCTCAACAGAAATCGAGACTCATCAGACCAGGCAACATTTTTTCAGTCTTCAACTGTCCAATTTTGGTGAGTTTGTGTAAATTGTAGCCTCTTTTTCCTATTTGTAGTGGAGATGAGTGGTACCCGGTGGGGTCTTCTGCTGTTGTAGCCCATCCGCCTCAAGGTTGTGCGTGTTGTGGCTTCACAAATGCTTTGCTGCATACCTCGGTTGTAACGAGTGGTTATTTCAGTCAAAGTTGCTCTTCTATCAGCTTGAATCAGTCGGCCCATTCTCCTCTGACCTCTAGCATCAACAAGGCATTTTCGCCCACAGGACTGCCGCATACTGGATGTTTTTCCCTTTTCACACCATTCTTTGTAAACCCTAGAAATGGTTGTGCGTGAAAATCCCAGTAACTGAGCAGATTGTGAAATACTCAGACTGGCTCGTCTGGCACCAACAACTTTGCCACGCTCAAAATTGCTTAAAGGGACACTTCACCCATTTGCATTAAGCTTTGTATTGTTGTTAGAAACCCAGTCATATATTATAATAAACGTGGATTTTTCATTAATTTTTCCCTGAGATGGGAGAAATAAGGATTTAAGTGTTTTACTTCCTGCTTATTATGACGTAAAAATCATCATTTTGCGTCATAATAAGCAGGAAGTCACATTTCATTGAAAAGTGTAGAGACTACAAACACTAGCTCCTCATTATTCCAGGGGGCGGGACCCGCTCACGCTACAGGCCTATTACAGATCAGTGGGTGGGACTTCACTTTCTGAAACTAAAAGCAATATCCTCCATCTTGTTTGGAAGCTAAGCTAACAGGCACTGTGGAGCAAGCTGTGAAGATATGACAATAGCGGAGGGTAACGTTACTCAATATGATGTAGAAGAAGAGGATTTCGGAAGTCTGATGCTCGAATCAGGTGTTTGTGGCTACCTTTACAAGCCGCATAGCGAAGAGCAGCCGACGCAGAAGACCTGCCTGTCGCGGACGAGAAGCCCAGACTGGCTCGAGCTGGGGGCGGACTGGTGGCGCCGGTGATCTCACTATGCAACTACGAACCGCTACGAACACAGAGATAGAGTCCGTCTGCTGCAAAGCATTTAAACGATGCCAATTTCTCCTGGACGAAATCTCTGAATCAGACGAGGACACGGACGTTTGTGTTGTGAACCATCCTAGTTTCGCACCGCATCTGACTGAACATCCCGGTAACGTTACCATGCAATAATTCACCACTTCGAAAGAAATACAAATGAGGAGTAATTCATTAATGAGTTCGCCAACTAACTAACGTTAGACATTTTGTGTGAAATGAATTTCATGCTCCGGTGGTAGCTAGCCTTATGGACGGATGAGTGATTCATATGCTGTTCTGGATTAGTGGGAGTGGCTTGCGCAGCTGTGCAATGTGGTGCATTGTGGGAGTTGTTGTCTTTCATACAAATGCGTCCTGAAGTTACTTTCTTTCTTTCCTCGGTCAAGAAGGCACCAAATTCAAAATTTATTTTACATTTCGACTACATATATGACCCACTTTCAATAAAGATCAATGTTCCCATGGGTGAAATGCTCCTTTAAATCACCTTTCTTTCCCATTCTGACATTCAGTTTGGAGTTCAGGAGATTGTCTTGACCAGGACCACACCCCTAAATGCATTGAAGCAACTGCCATGTGATTGGTTGATTAGATAATTGCATTAATGAGAAATTGAACAGGTGTTCCTAATAATCCTTTAGGTGAGTGTATTTGCTCTCAAATCAAGCTGCATGCACCACTTGTCACCATGATGGTAACTATCCTAAAACCAACATTAACAGAAATTCTTCAAAATTAGCATAACAAAACATTAATCAATGCTAAATCTCCCACTTAACATTAATCTTACACAAAAAAAACAAAAAAACATTATATTTCACTTCATTTTAGCATTTACTCTCCCTTTCGAGTGCCATCGGCATAGACATCCCAGCCATTTCAGTTAAACTTAAGTTCGTCTAAATTAAAAGAAATAATTTCATAAAACTCAAAACAATGAAACAGTTCAGTTTACTTAAAATATATCAGTTCTGTGAACATGAAAGAAAAAGAAAGTGCTAAATACTCATAAAAGTTAATTTGACTGAACTAATTAGTTTAATTTAAGTTTGTCCTACTCAAACCAATTAATTATTTTGAGCGTTAGGGTTTACAGTGTAAAACAAAACTGATTACTTACTATCAAATACTTTAGATTTGAATTTTTAAGAGACGGGAAATACTTTCATTGGCTTAATTTGTATTTTCTTGCGTGCTCCATTAATGACAGCCTGTGGGCTTGTTGATGAGTCAGTATGAG
Organism: Rutilus rutilus; assembly: GCF_951802725.1. Classification (NCBI taxonomy): domain Eukaryota; kingdom Metazoa; phylum Chordata; class Actinopteri; order Cypriniformes; family Leuciscidae; genus Rutilus; species Rutilus rutilus. The sequence goes on from NC_140233.1 coordinate 15,007,771, forward strand.
TAACGATGAGCTGCCGTCACTTCTCTCCTGTGTCGAGCAAATCACTGCTCAAGTGAAACACCTCGGTCTGTGTCAACTAATTGAACCACATACAGCGTAAGGGACTGTGATTTACACTTCTATGCTAAAAGCATTGAGTACAGTCTTACAACTGTGGGAAAATGTATAATAAATACTTATTAATATAAAAAAATACATGCAAATATATGCTAAATGATGCTATAGGCTAAAGTTTAGCTTCAAGTTATCAAATCACATACAAAAGTCTCTTTCCTTGCCCGCCTGTTGTAAAATTGATTAAATATGTATTTAATATAAGAAGTTAGAGGTAAATATATGACATTTTAAGGTTATAATATTAATATAAACAACATATATATTGGTGAAAATATATATATATAGGCCATTAAGTTTCTAGCATGTTAGCTATATGTTTGGCAACAGTTCTTCTAACCCTAATTGATGGAGTGTGTTGCTTTTCATTTCTTAAACAACCATGTAGGAAGACACATCATGGCCATATTCCAGGATGACAGTCAAGATTCATCAGGATCAAACTGTGAAAGAATAGTTGAAAGGAAGCATGAAGAATCATTTTCACACATGAATCGGCACCTCCGAGTCCAGACCTTAAATTCATTGAAAGTCTTTGGGATGTGCTGGAGGAGACTTTACAGAGTGCTGGACTCTTGCATTGTCAATACAAGATATTGACCAAAAATGTACACACCTCTTGATGGGAATAAATGTTGTGATGTTATTTCCATCAAGAGGTGCATCAGTGTTTGGTCAAGATCTTGTTGACCATTGTCATCCTGGAATATGGCCATGATGTGTCTTCCTACATGGTTGTTTAAGAAATGAAAAGCTACACACTCCATCAATTAGGGTTAGAAGGACTGTTGCCAGACATATACAGTAACATGCTAGAATCATTATAATCACTGCAATAATGATCCAAACATAATCATTTGCCTATTTAAATCCAAACAGCAACTGTTTTGGGGCCGGGCAGTGTATATTTTAGATATAAAAGTATCAAATAAATCATATTTTTTCATTATCTACATTTTGAATTGTTGAAATACGTTGACAAATCACTTTTCTGAAATGACATGAATAATGCATGTGTAAGCGTCGTCTTTGGAGGGTATGATGACCTTTCCCAAAGACAGCGGTGAGTCAACGCTTTGTACCATTTGGGGGAATTTCAACAGTTACGTTTGCTTTGAACATCCATCTTGCTGAATCCAACTGCTTTCAGATGTAAATCTCTGATAATATGAGTTTATTCAGAGACGGCACACTGAATCCATTATCATACATGTTTTAAACATGACCAGCTGCAATCTGATTTGTCCTCATTTGTCCAGTGAAGAACAAGAGACTATATTGGATTACATTCATTGTCCATACAAGCATAGACTCCTTGCCAAACCTTGTTGTCTATAAGGGTCAATGATTCTCCAGATAAATGCCAGGGCATTGAGAAGGTTTTTCGCTCTTGCCTGAAGCAGTGCCCTAGCGAGTCACTTCTCTGTTCAGCACAACCCTGAATCACTGTACTCAAGAACCCTTCATGAGGCACATTTCTGGCCCAAACGCAAACAGCAGAGGGATGCATTTTGCATGAGAGAAGACCGTCATGAATGTATGCATCGTGAGGACTCCACCTCTGGTGTTGATTGGGATGTACACTGGCATACGAGCTCCCTTAGGCTGGGCGTGGGTGAAGGCCGGATGAGGGCCTGAGCCCAAATGTCATGGGAGAGATGTAAATGGGGGCTGACGAGCACTGCGGAGCATATCTAAACCCACAGCTGGAGGAACTCTGGTATTTTAAAGAATCAAACATAGCGTGTCACTTAATGTTGCTCTCTTCAGGCGAACGCATGAACTCTGCATCTCACGGAGATTAAGACTGAAGGAACATATAACCCACTGCTGCTTATAGTCTGTTTAGGCAGGGATAGTTTCAACATTTCTGTTCTTCCCTCATAACATGAGATCAGAATCACTTCCTTTAAACGATACGGTTGAATTAAACTCCTCTTACTGTCCCTTGGCGACGTCTTCCAAATAGGCCACAAAACAAAGCAAATCGTGACACATGCATGGTGACATCCACAGTCAAGCGTTCTGGCGTGAAGCACACACGCCCGAGGGGGAAGCTGAAGTCCCGTCTCCCTAACTTACCTCATTCTTTCTTGTTAAGCAGGGAAGCTCGCGTGCTTGAAGTTTCGTAAGCATTTCCGGATCTCACTTTTAAGGGGAAGTACTACAAGTGGTTTCATTCCCCTTTCTTTTTAAATGAAAATGAAATAATTAAATCAATATAAATTAGCATAATATTCAATTATGCATCATCTTATATGCAATGAGTTGTGCACCGTCTATCAAAGATTGTTTATGTTGTTTTGATTGTTATTTACATATACATATGTACACACACACACATTTGCATGCCACTAAAAAGTAAAATGAAATGAATAAAAACAATATATATATATATAAAATCAACATATACGTATATATATTTCAAATATTGCATTTATACTAAATGCACACATAAATTTCACATCTATATATTTTAACAAAAGACAACTTAAAATATTTAAGAAAACACTTTTAATATGCATTCGTAAATGCAAAAATACTTCTTTTTTTTTTTACTACTGATTATAAATAAATTACAAACAGCATTTAATGCATGAATAAAATGTCATATTTAGGAAATTACTTTGCCTATTGCATTACCATCGCTTAAGATTTTTTCAGAGGTGATGTAACTATCATTAAAAAATTCTTTTGGCTATCATTTTGGATGATTTTTTTCCCTTCCTTTTCCTAAATGAAGAGAATTGAACAATTGAGCATTACACATTCAGAAAAATCGAACCAATCAGCACGAGACGAGGCCTGTATGTATTCTCTCTCACCTCCGTCCCACGACAGCATCCCACCACCACCCCAACTCCTCGCTCTCGACGGGTTCCTATCCCAGCCAGGGATATATCGGGGGAAGGTACTCTGGATTTGGGGCAAATTCCAAGCTCGGAGCAGGCCCCCCCCCCAAAAAATCTGATTATACGTGTGAACTCGTGAATAGAGGTTTCAAAATAGAATTTCTTCCAAAATCATAATTTACGCAGCCCCTAAAAAAACGTATTCAAATATGTATCTATAAAAGAGAGAAATGCAAACATTTCCCTGTGTTATGTTTTCATTCAAATGATTTTGTTGTACACCAGAGGTGGGTTCACCTTCACTGAAAACCACAAACACAGCATTTCAGTGGTTTAGGTTTCATTCTAGCTGCGAGCTCATGAATCTTCCTCTTCTTGATATCATGTTGCTGATGAGAAACATGCACTGAGCAGAAATACAGCGTCCTATAGATAGACCAGAGAACAATCCTTTCACATTCTGGTGTGATTTTAAAGACGTGACATCGGTATTGTGATGTACTGTTTCACATACGTCTGTCAAAACCTTCTGGTGAAAATCTGTCATGCGTCACGACGAGTCTGTATGGGTCGCTGCTAAACGCGCAGAAGTTTGTATAAATGACATGAGTTTATTTGACTGACCTTTAAAATGTTTGGTCACATTTAAGGGCACATAAACACACATTCAAAGCTTTTTGGCAGCCTTTTTATTTTTTTGTCATTTATCTTTTGTTTTTATCAAACTGTTCAGGTGGAATGATTTTATCTGAAATATGGCAGCAAAAAAAGAAGAGAAAAGCACTGCAAAATCAAGTCCTTTGCAATAATCAGCATATAATATATAACAAATATTTCACAAATCTGTATTTGCGGCTTTTTTTGTATAATTTCTCTCTTATATTTTTTGATATATATCTTTTTTTTAGTTTGAACTAAAGGGATAGTTCACCCAAAAATGAAAATTCTGTCATTTACTCGCCCTCAAGTTGTTCCAAACCTGTATGAGTTTCTGATTCCCATGCAAGACACTATGCAAGTCAATGGGGACCAGAAACATTCTTCAAAATATCTTCTTTTGTGTTCAACAGAACAAAAAAAAAAAAACTCAATACAGGTTTGCAACAACTTGAGGGCGAGTTGACAGAAATGTTCATTTTTGGGTGAACTATCCCTTTAAAGCATTTCAGCTTCCACCCAAGCCACATCTCTTTTGAAAGGCCTACAATGTTTATATTCATCCTTTCTGGTTAAGAGGCTCAGACTGACATGTTTGGAAAGATGAGAAAGACAACAGGAAATCAAAGCGCTTTTACACACCATATTTAAAATAAAATAAAATAAAAAACAAGCTCTGTGGCGAGACAGACTTCTGCCGTAAAGGCACTGTGAAATGGAAGAAGGATTCTCTCGTGTATTTCATTGGCTACTGGAACTGAAAACAGTTTGGGATGAACATACGGTTTCCCTAAGTGCCAATTATTGTTCTTGGGTACAAGATTTAACAAAAAAATCTGCCGTATGGGTGCCGAATGTCATTTCTCATGCTAATTTTATTTTGTTTTATGGACAGATTTAGTAATAAAACTGATTTTTCTCCTTTTTTGGCAGAAAGTACTACATGCTAATCAAAAGTCCGTAATGGGGGAGTGTATGAGGATGAATCAGAGGAGGCTGAAGATCTTATGATTCAAAAAGAGGTGAGTTGGTGTAGAGAAGGCCAGCCTCCCCAAAATTAAGAAAAATCAAGCCATGAAAACAATGCAAAGAAAAAACAAGTATGCGCTTGCAAAAGAAATTTCTGCTGAAGTTTTTCAAGTCCACTGCTTTAAGAGTAGATTTTGGTCAGATTGTATGAGAATGGTCCCATGGAGGTCTTCCCTCCTGTGTTTTTTCCTTTAGTTTTTGTCTTTTATCGGTACAGCTCATTGGTTATGATATCTTGAAGTTTCTCTCTCAGTTCTCTGAAGCTGGGCCGCACCACGGGGTCCAGAGTCCAGCACTGCTTCATGATGTCATACACCACTACCGGGCAGACGTCGGGGGCGTCCATCTTATAGCCCTTCTCCACACGCGGGACAACTTCCTTCAGAGGCTGTGAGAAGACAGGACGAAGGACACCATGTGACTTAGATTGTGCTTAAGTAGACTACAGTGTCCTCTACTGGTGGAATTTACCTGGACACTAAAATACTAAGAATCGGAAATAAATATATAAAATATAGCAAAATAGCATGACTAAATTATGATGGCATTATATCATCTAAAAAATATGTACATTTAGATACATTTTTTTATTAAAACCACATTTTTTAGATTATGTTAATGTAATTTAATTAATAATAGTACTAATAATACATATCATATAAATTAAATATATTATATAATTAAATAATATTGTGATAATATTATGACAATTGTATTTTTATTGGTCATGTTTCCGTTCATTACAGTTTATATTGATATAATACTAATAGTATTCTTATTATATTAATAGTATTTAAAAAACCTACAATTTTTTTTTAATTGGTCATGTTTCTGCTTTAAATTAAACAAGCATTGATTTTTACATCCCAAGTTATTTTATTTTATTAAATGATATTATTATTATATATTGATTTAATTAGAGATGCACCGATTGATCGGCTGGTGACCGGAATTGGCCGATTTTCACGTGATCGGCCATGACCGGCGACCGGCGACCGGCCGGTCAGTCTGACATATGCCGATTTTATGCCGGTCAAATGCACTCGGGGCGCGCCGCATGATTAACCTTTTGAGCGGTACGGTCTCATATGAGATGTGTATGTCTGTGCCCATGAGAGTACGGTGCGGTGCCACATTTAGATGTTCAGTGACGTCGCATAACTGCCAGATTCAAACTGTGCTTTCGCGCGTTGGCTGGCCCTGAGCCAGAGTCGGACGCGTTCAGCGCTGTTATGGCACAACTAAGCAGTGTTTTCAACCTCATAATGTTTATTTTAGGTTTCAGATATTTAAATACACATAAGCACGATTAAAACAATACATTTGGAGTTTGTAAAACACACACTGATGTCTGTGGAAGCAGCAATAACAATCTATTCAAATATAATTTGCCGACATGTGTGTTATTCATTTCAGACAAACATAGTGGAAGTAACTATAAAGTTTACTCTATTCTTCTCAGTTCACCGGCCACTTTCTTGCATTTATTTCGGAGAAACTGATGAATTCACGTGCTGTAAATCCGACTGACAGGACAACTTTGCGGCGCCCATCTCATTATAGATCAAGATTAAAGGTTTTTAAACGACCACTCACTTACACGTATTTGAGAATCGGAATATCAGATAGGTTGTTGATGTTTGTGAATATTTTGAATAAAAAAGGAAAAGCGAAATAAAAGCGACACATCTGTCATACAGTTTTATTGTGGCTGCGGTGTATCGCGTGACGAGTCGCCATGGAAACATTAAAGGGAACGTTCGCGAAAAAACTCACTCGGGGGGTTGGGGTGTCAGTTAGAATATTTTAAACTTACGCGTGAAAGGGTTAAAGAAAAGATGGAAAATAAATATTTGTGTGTGCTGTAAAGTGGTTAAAAAAAATTAAATCGGAATCGGCTAAAATCGGTATCGGCAGGTCAAACTCAGTGAAAAATCGGAAATCGGAATCGGCCTAGAAAATTGTAATCGGTGCATCTCTAGATTTAATACTAATAGTATTCTAATTATAGTATAATAATACTATTTATAAAAACTACACTACATTGTATATTCATTGGTCATGTTTCTGCTATGAAGTGACTTATATATTAATTATAAACCCTATTTAATTAGATAATTAAAACTATAGTAATAATAAAAAAATAATACAATAATATATAAAAAGTACTGGTCATATTTCTACTTTGAGGTGACATAATTAAGAAAAAAATGTACTGATAATATCCTATTTATTTTAATAGTTTTAATGTAAATTAGATTATTAATAATAATAATAATAATAATAATACATTGATTTATCAATAAAAAATATATATAAAAAATTATACATTTTATTTTATTTATAAATTTTATTATTTATATTATATATATATATATATATATATATATTATTATATATTATTATTATTATTTTTTTTTTTTTGTCGTGTTTCTGGTTTGAAGTGACTTACAATTCTTGGATATGGTACCCGGCCAAAGGAATAGATCTCCCACAGTAAGATGCCATAGCTCCATACATCTGACTTAGTGGAAAACTTCTGTTTCAGACAGAAAGGTAGAAAATAAAAAGATTAGAGGACGTGACCTACTGCATGTCTCCATTTAAACATATTAAACCAAAAGCAGACAACACACCTTCTCTCGTAAGGCCTCAGGTGAAGTCCACTTAACCGGGAGTTTGGCTGTATCTTGAGTAGAGGACGCTTCCTTGGTGAGGCCGAAGTCGCTGACTTTTGCTATGTTGTCTTCCGACACTAGAACATTACGAGCCGCCAGATCCCTGTGCACGAAGTTATTGGCCTCGAGATATTCCATCGCCTTGCAGACGTCCCTAAAATATTAATCAACAAGAAAACATTCTGAAAATGTAAAAACTGAAGATATACTTTCTTTTTTAATTAATTATGAGGCAAAGTTGGATGAGTACAGAAGTGATAAAAAGAAACTTACATTGAGAAATTGATCAAACGATCTCCACCAATAACAGTACGTCCTCTGGAGCGCAGATAGTCCACTAGACTACCCTGAAGAAAGAGATGAAGACATCAAAAATTATTAAAGTACTCTTTGATATGCCTAAACGACAAGATTAACTGTACAAGTCCAGTTGTTCTCAGTGATGACAGGTTGGAGACACTGACCTTGGCCATATACTCAGTGACAATGAAGAGGCTGCCCTTCTCTTCCACAATCACTCCCAGCAGCTGTACCAAGTTATTATGCCGTAACTGCCTGTAACAGTCAACATCAATATTGATATTTATTTTTTATTCCTTATTATTTTTATTCTCTGGAATATTTGATTCTGATTGGTCAATCGGGGGGACATACGTCATGACTGAAGCCTCTGCAACAAAGGCCTGCGCTGTTGCGTCATTTTTGATACATTTCACCGCTACCTTCTTGCCTCTGTAGTCTCCAACCATCACATCTAAAAATCAAAGAGCATTTTTTTGTAAGGCTGGATGAATTATTGACCGCCTGTACAGTTCATGGTACTGTTAATATATATGTGTTTATTTTTATAAGCAGTGTTGTGGGTAACGCATTACAAGTAACGCGACTTACGTAATCAGATTACTTTTTTCAGGTAACTAGTAAAGTAACTCATTACTTTTTAAATTTACAACAAAATATCTGAGTTACTTTTACAAGTAACGCGGATTACTTTGTTTTCCCATTTATGGACTGACAGCTCTCCTGTCCCCATGTCAGAGAAATCTGAAGGTGCAGATGCGTTGTGTGCGCTGTGTGAACATGATGGTTATTGTGGTTCTAGACTAATCGTGAGCAGGCATTTACTCATCACACTTGAACAAAAGCAGATTTTAGTATTCCTCAAAATAAAATAAAAATAAAAACAACAGTAGTGAAATGTAAACTCAGAATATTACGCAAACCTGCAATAAATGTGTTAAATAATGCAAATATACTTTATGCATTTAATCTCACTTTATTAACCAAATGAACTAGATGTGGTTTCTAATCGCAAAAAAGCATGCTATTAGCACGTTCGTACCTCCAAACTCTCCCTTTCCAATAGTCTGATTAAGCTTCAGTTCTTTTCTATTCAGAGCCCAGCCACCTGTGAGGAAGGAAGATTCATGAACTTAAAAACACCTTTCATAAAACTAACTTTGAAGCCATGCAGCAATTTAAACCTGTATAAATGAAGCAAATGCAGGTGTAAATATGAATACAGTCGAGAAGTCTCTTACTCCTAGAGAACTCATCCTGGGCCGCCACAGTCCCCTCCATGAGTTTAGGTTTGATAAGTCTGGTACAGAGTCCATCTGCATCTTTAGTGTAGTGCTGTTACACACACACACACACACACACACACACATTATGCTCATTTACAAAAAAATTAACATGCAGTATAATGATAAAATATGCATATCAGCTGATAATACTACATTACTTTTAAACAAATGAACACTTTACTGAATTATGCAAAACAATATGCAAATAAATGCACATTAAATACAACTGAAAAAGTTAAATGAGCCTCGAATGTGCTGTTTAAATAGACAATGACTCATAAAATACGTAACGTTTTACAAATATATTCTTTCGTCCAATAAATAAGCACATGCAACGCAGTAAATGTTGCTGGCCAGCAGAGGGCGCTGGTGTACATGTATGCGCTATTGAGCTGGACTCATGCGTTTCCCTTTCCTCTCCTCAGAGAAACAAGTCGACACAGGCGAGAACATTCTTATCATTTCAGTGCTGAAATGCGTGTTTGTGATTCCATATGTCTGGACGCTATAATCGTGTGGCCAGACGACGAGATAATATTGTTACATGACTGAAACGGCATCGATTGAGCGGTTGAAATGATCTGGAACCTGCGCTCGTTTCCTCTTTGTCACTTCCTCGTTATCAACTGTTCCAGGAACTGCAGCGAGCGAGCGTGCGCGCGCCGGTCTTATACACGCACGCGCTCAAAATAACAACACATTTGCATGACTAGACTGTAACAAACACTTCAGTGATTCTATGATACAAAAATACTATTTTTAGTAAATCCTTACGAAATCATTATAATAGGCTGATTTACTGCTCAAGAAACATTTCCTATCATTATCAATGTTGAAAACAGTTGTGCTACTTAATATATATGGAAACCATGAAAGATATCTTTTTTCAGGATACTTTTAGATGAATAGAAAGTTCAAAAGAACAGTATTTGTGTGAAATGGATATCTTTTGCAACATTATACATCTCTTTACTGTCACTTTTGATCAATTTAATGTATCCTTTCTGAATAGAAGTATCAATTTAATAAAGTTAACTGGTCAGACACAGAGCTGTAATGTGATGAACCCAAATGAGCGACAACAAACACTAATGGATACACAACAGAGGACGCAGTATTAGTTTGAGGCTTTTATTGCATATATCTCCACTGGTTTTCTGAGGAATGTTATCGAGTGGATTGTGGGAGGAATATCTTCTCTGGTAGTCTAATCACTATGGACATAAAGCCTTATTGTAGACGGTTTAAGCACAACTGTTCAGCTGAGGCTATAAGGGTGGGAGAAAGAGAGAGTGACTGTAGCCAAAATTACTCTAAAGAATGCGTGGAATTCTGTAATAGAAAGGGTGAGGAAAGACTTGAGGAACCCATAGAGCCTCTGCTCTGACCACTAAAGCCACTTAGACCCCAATCTAGAATAACCAGAGCAGAACCATTATCAACACTTAACTGAGAACGGATGACTGGTTAATCACACAGACCGACCCTAATAAAGCCAATGACCGGTGGAATAAAAAAAGATATGTAAAATTATACAAATGACATGTAAATCAGCCCTTTTTAAGGCTTTCTTTTCATTAGTGGTGCTTGCTAACTAAGGCTTTGTACTACAGATTTGAATGTTACCTCAAATGATGAAGCTTGTTTGAGAAGACGTGTGCAATTGCTTTTTAAAGCAAACAGATAATGGCCACAAAATTCCTACAACTTTTTTCTTTTGACTAGTGCCATTAAGCAACCACCTCAAACAACCTATGATATGCAAATAAACACTAAAAACCACTCAGAACATCTTAGCAACACTCCGGCAACCTCCAATAACAAGCTTGCATTTGTAACAAGCTGGCATCCGAAGATGATGATCCCTAGTAGATCAAGAAATGACTATGGTATGATTAATATATCAAAGTAACATTGTGTTACATCTGATGATACCATCACTGAACTATAACACTGCTTTGTTAAACTTAGACATACAACTAGAATAAACCTCTTTCATTAAAACACCCATTTCACAGCTCTTCCTTCAACACAGCCTGGACTGAACCTTTGACCTCAAAGCACAAGGTGTGCGTGTAAAAAAATTGTTTCCTGGAGTCTATCGTAAATGCTTGCTTCATCTCTGTGCCCAGTGCGTCTGATGTGGACTGACTTCCTGTTAGGGCTATTTTTGGCTTTGTGTGTGTGTGTGTGGCGATCAATTTGAAAATGTTGACAGAGGCGGTAAAAGGACTCACAGGAAGAAGCTTGATAGTTTCACAACCCGCTGGGCTGACAATGGAATGCGTTTTGCACTTTTATTTATATATATATATATATATATATATATATATATATATACACACACACACTTTTTTCCATAAGACCCTAAATTAGTTATGCCAGTTATCTATGAATATACAACCAGAGTCTCTTTAAGGCAAGTCATTTCACTCGGTGGCCATCTTTAAAATGCCTCTCTGGCAGCTGTTTCAGTCATGCAAGTACAACTCCTATCTCTCTGAATGGGGAAACATCAAATTCTCCAAAGCTGTTCACCAACCTTACGATTACATTTCACATTTGAAATCACTAATGAAATCTGACAACAACTGTCTCATAAATTGTGTTTCTAAACGCTCAAATCATGACAAACCCCCCCCCCTCAGCATTTTTCAGGCAGGATCAGCCAGTGGGCATGTGCGGTCCTAAGCTTAAGTCTCAGAACAGAGTGTGTTTTTATTGCAACCGGAGCTGCAGTGACACAATGCCAATTAGCCATTGATTATTTTATTTAGAAGGCATGACTTATTCCGCCATATTCCCATTGCACTTTCTCCTGTCCAAAGTATTATGAGTGCACTAGGTTTGTACAGTATATCTTAAGTTTTTGATACAACTCTTTTTAGGCTAATCTGAAGCTTAAACCAAGCCAGCAACCCTCACCTCCATGAGCTGCATGAGGTTTTCAAAGTACTCCTCCTCATCGATGGACAGTTTGCCGTTGTGGTAGATGATGCGGTAATGCTCCACCTTGCCGTCGCAGCTTACACACAGGGTGTAGTCGCCGGGGTAGTTGGTGCTCTCGCGCACCAGGAAGAGGCCTGTCTCTGGGGGGTAGAGAAGCCCCTCGGCCTGCTCGCGTGTGATCTTTCCATGGAACCATCTGAGTGACCAAAGATAAAGGACATGTGTTTGTTATGTGTATCATTGAGAAGTGATATCAATGTATATTTTGTGTTGTCTGACGAAGAAGAATTGTTTTTCTTTTTAGTTAGTTTATAAAAAGTTTATAAAGTCTAAAGTGCAGAAATGAAACCTCTAAGCACTAAAAGTATACACAATTGCATATTTGACTTTTTAGTCTGATCTATTAATGGATCATTCAAAAAGGTCCATGAGCCCACAAGTTATTGTTTTGAATCAGTCTTGCACTTTGAATTTGGAACAGATAATCTGTTAAAAAAGAGCTTTGTTGTAATAAATAATATTTTACTGTAAAAAAAAAAGAAGTATTTTTTAAAGGGATGGTATAATGCCCCTTTTTACAATGTCAAATAAGTCTCTGTTGTCCCCAGAATGAGTATTTTAAAGTATATTTCAAATACCCCACAGATAATTTTGCAAAACATGTTAAAATTGTCCCTTTTTGAGGGTCAGTAAAAACACGTTGTTTCGTGTGTGTCACTTTAAATGCAGATTAACTGCTGCTCCCACCACAGAGGGCAAAACTTCAACAGCTCACGCGTGGGGGGATGTGTTAGCAGCTCCGATCAAGACTCAAGAAGAAGTGGCAACATGTAGAATGCAACAGGACATTTCTGAATGGTTAGTTGATGAATTTATGTTGCTGATGTGGAGTTAACTATCTTCAATTAGCACATTCTGTCATGATAATCTATAAAATCGCTCGTGTGGAAACTGTTGTAAGACGCCTACAGTGACATGCTATTGCATTTGTGTTACGTACTGTATTGCATGCGAACAGATGGATGTATTGTACTGTATTGGATGCGACAGCTTGAGGAGACTCCCTTTTCTCAACATGGACTGCATGTTCCCGGGGGCGGGGTTTATATAAATTTTAGGGTTAGTGATGTCAACTGAATTGAACAATTGAAGAAAAAAAAAAAAAAAACACACACCTTTACAAAAATAGCACTGTTTTGTTTAGTATAAACAGTACGAATTGAATAATATGAGAAATAATACAAATTATATTTGAAATTTGAAATTATGACCAATTGGTTGTGATCTTCCTGATTTGAAAGTCGCTTTAAATAAAAGCATTTGCTAAATGAATGAATGAAGTCCAATTCACAAAATAATTACTCGTAAGAGTTGGTTCTTTTAATGAATTGGTCAAGAATAACTCATAAACATGCGAGTTAACACTTAACCAAAATCGTGTTGATATAATGGTATTTTACTTTAAAAACACTAAAGTGTGTCACAAAAAATAGTATTGTTTTGCATGTACTAAGGACCAACTATGGAGAGAATTCAGTAAGAAACACTGATTCAGATACATAATATTGTGCAGAGGACTGAGAAACGAAAGCTAAATTACAGGCTTCCAAAAGCAGCGCTGGCCTTGCCTGGCCCTTCTGTGGCTTCCCTGGCATGACAAACATCCAATCTGTATCTCCTAATTACCCACACATATACATACACACCATCGAAAATAAACCAAAGCTGTGCACTTACCAAAGACTAGACAACCAAAAAAAAAAAAAAAAATGCTACCATCACAATCTGCTAAAGCCGAACTCATCCAAATCTAAACCTTCCATTACACATGGTTAAAAGCAGACATCCAGATCCCATACATCAGGTTAAGATTCAATTGATGCTGCAGGCTAGTTTGTCTTGCTATGCTAAATAAAATTGAGACATCTACGTCATTATATCCATTGTTCTCTCTCAAAGCAGTCAGTAATTGAAGAATATCACATGCTCTCTTACAACCGAACTCTTATCATGATGCATGTCTCTGGCTTTTGCATATCAGATGCCAAGAGATGGACTTTTTCCAATGGCCTGAGTGGTGCCATTTATATAACTTTCTGATTTCTCCTTCCATATTAAACAGCAGGCCGATTCAAATGAGTCTTTGGATTATTGTGGTGGACCGGAAAGCAGGAAGACATTTGTGTATAATTACAGATATAATAGGTGATCTGTGATGATATCAGAGATACATGCTAAATATAGTGTGCTAGTGTGTGTATGCACGAAACTCACACAAACACTCTTTCTTATTGTATATCAATGAGAATCAATGCTGACAAAACAATCTCATGAAATAAAAAAAAAAAACACGAGAATGAACTATGTACTTACGGCATAAGGCTCAGTTTACCGCCAGACTTCACTCCTTCTCTCTTCTGAACATAGTTTGCTGGTATGGTACCCTCTCGTCCTGCCGAGTTTTTTGCTTTGTACCAGTTTGGATCCTGGAATGAAGCAACAACAAACATTTTAAATGTATTAATTAAATCATTTATATTTCGCCTTGATGCCGTTCCATACTCGTATAGCGTCACTTCTTACGTGGAACACAAAAAGAGATATTTAGCAGAATGTTCGTGCTGGACTTTTCAATCCAGGGAAAATTAATTTAGGCAAACACTGACTTAAATTTCAGTTTGTTCCTCACACACAGCTATCATATGGCACATTTATGATATTTGTATGTCATTTTGAGACCTTGGAAGCCACTGGTCAATGTACCGGTACGGCAAAAATAGCATGAATATTCTGCTGAACTTCTTTTGTGTTGAGTATTTTATGTTGAGAATTCTTTTAAAACACACATAGTTGGCAAAAATTGTACTAACTCTTTTTGACAATAATATAATAATAATAATAATAAATGTTTCTTGAACAGCAAATCATATATTTTTGTAAGCCGCCATCAACAGTTAAAATGAAAATTCTGTCATTTACTCACACTCATGTCATTCAAAACTGTATAATTTCTTTAAGTAGAACATGAAAAGATATTTTGAAGAATTTTTCAACTTTCAAAAGTTAATGGGGACAAAAGCTACAAAAAAAAATGAAAAAAGACACAGGACCTTACTGACTTGACAATTTTGGCCGATGCCGATAACGCTTTATATTTGAAAGCCGATAAACTATAGATTGGCCAATAAATCTAAATCCATATTTTGATATATTTTTTTAGGAGCCTGATTACAACCACAAAATGCTCACCATTAAAAGCCATGTCTCAAACACTTCAACATGAATCAAACACAATACAGTAGCCTATAGTGAACCAGTGTAAGATTCCATAACTTTTAAAATGACTTTTACACTCTGATGGACAAATAATATAATAAAAATTACAAAAATGACGAACATCGGGAAACTGTCAAAATCATAGTTATTAATGTAGTGCATCGCTGTTTGAGCTGCATGCGCTGGAGCTAAAGATGATCACTGGTAAACTGGAGCGCTATGCTAGCGGGTTAATAAACTCACCTATGTGAGATTAAATATTACAATAATAATATTACAACCAACACTGGGTAGATTACTTACAAACTGTAGTCTGTTACTGATTCCAAATTACATGGCAAAAATTTAAGTTAGTAATGTAATCTAGATTACTAATTTTAGGTACTGTATTCTGACTACTTTTCACATATACTCGTTTATCACATTGATTTGAATAGGATAATCTTGTACAATATTGGTATAAAGATACAAAGAGAAGGAAAAAATATATTCTGTTCTTTGTTATCAACAACATTAAGTGCATTAAATATTATATTACATCATTACATTACATCCAGCACGTTCCCCATGGGGTTCCTGATGGAACTGCAGGGGTTCGTTAGTTTAAGGAAAAGCGAATTTAAAAAAATTAAAAAAACTTTTACCAGCAACATCAGAGAACCGTGAACTTCATTCTATTATTATTATTGACTTCGTTTTATTATTGACCTAATTACTAACTTTAAATCTAAGAGGTTACTTCAAGTAAATATGTTAGGTCAAAGAGGTTCAGCAGACCAAAAAAAAGTTGGGGAACCCTGCCTTGCATTCAAATATGATTTTTTTTAAAAACATTTTAAATACAAAAGCCTTCCAAAGACAGCAATACATGGTTAAATGACTCACTGAGTGATAATTCAAATAATAATGAATGTGTTCATGAGGAGCTGATTAGATATGCAATGTTGAGAAAACACTTAAAAGTGAAATGATTTCTGTAAATCCAGTGATCAAATGCTGTGGGTCTCAGTTTTTAGTGACAGGCTCATGACTAGTGGCTGGTCTGCGTGTACAATTCCACAAACCTGAAAGACCTTCTGAACTTAGGCCTATATAAGCAGTAGACTTTTATAGAAAAGGAAACATTTAAAATATAACAAGGAAAATAAACATATATCGGCCGATACCGATATGGTGGCCGAAATATCGTGCATCCCAACTGAGACATTTTTTTCAAAACATCTATCTTTTAAAAGAAGAAATAAAGTCATACAGTTTTGGAACAACATGACGGTGAGTAAATGATGAACTCTTTAAATACACTCTAACATTCCTTTTCAAAACTTTACCTTAGTTACTCCAATTATAGTCAGGACATCTCCTTTGCTCATAGGCAAGTCCTGGTCTGCCGTTCCAGGGAAGTTGTACCTGGCCACACACTCGGTGCCCGGAGGCCAGATTGTCTAGTAAAAAAAAAAAAAAAGTACAAGTAAATGAAAAATATCGGGAAAAGCCCTTGATGTCCAAACTACAACGAAATAAACCCCAGCCCTAAATCACATTATATCCTGACGGCAACACTTTGAGGTTTGTGTTACCTCAAAGGTAGACATATCCGAGGGAAATCGTCCGCTCACAGTCAACCCGTTTCAGCCGGTAACATCAGAGCTGAGCCTGAGGCGTACAGCTGTAGCCAGAACTGGCCAAAAACCTGGTGAGAAAGCACATTGATTCACTATTGGAATTAAAGAAAAACACATAGCTATTTCCAAACAATGAAATAAACACTGAACATACAGAACACTTCAATGCTAAATCCTAAAAAGCTGTTTTTAGTAAGATACTCATAGAGAAAATTAACTCAAATTTAAACAGTGCCTCAAAATTAGACCTACTGAGCATTTCAGCAAACACAGTTTAGCAGCAAATGCAGTTCAAGCACACACACTTTCAAAGGGGAAGTGGCGGCTGTAGATTTTCCGATGCATCAGACAGGAAGAAGATCTGAGCAGCAAGCAGGCTTGCAAAAAGCCTGTCCAAGCGTTACTTTTACGTTTTCTGCTATTTTCCTGGGTTATTCATTTATTTATTCAGTACACACACTTTTGGAAACCGTTGCATTTATAAAATGTGAAATTAAAATTTAAAACTAAATTACATTATTATTATTGTGGTATAGCCTATTTCAAATAAAGCTGCTCCCAAAAATAAATCAAACAATGGTTGGTCGATTTACATGTCAGTCAGATTCTTCTAATCCACATTCAAAGATCTGTGAGACCTAGGTATCGTCACGTTACCTTCAGGTTAAATAAAGCAGTGCTGTTACACATTTAAAAAAAAAAAATAACTCACACCACAGCTTGAGAATTGAGAACACCAGAAAACAGAAATGAGAAGTAAAAAAAAAAAAAAAAAAAAACTTTTCACTTTCGTGATGATGAGCAACATGTATCTCAAAGTTATTGCGTTTTTTCCACTAAAACAAGTGTTGTAGGGAGAAGAAACTTCTGAACTGAATTCGATGACACATGCGAGTCAGCATGTGTCATCGAAAACTCATTTAAAACTCTCATGGGAACAAATTAGCAGGCAGTTAGGGAAATAAACTGCATCTGGAATCAGAAACCAAATGTACCTGAAGTATTTCTGCTCTGCATTAAAAGTGAACAACTGAACAGTTGGTTGGAGGCGGAAATCTAACCAGTTGTCTACTCTAAAACAGAAAAGCAGACAGAGCTTTAAAAGTCGAGACGTCGCAACACGTTTTACTTCAGTAATGTAATGTATTTCAGAGCGAAACAGCATATTCAACTAGAAGAAGAAAAAAAAGAGGGCCTTCATTTTATTCATTGGTCCATTGGAACGACTAAGAAAGTCAAATAAGAAAGTAATATACCCCATAAGCGGGTCACAAGATCGTTATGAGTGGGTCGCGCAGTGTGTAGTCAAAGAAACGACAACAACCATAACAAAAAACATTTCTAATGCGAGTGAGAGTGACTTGAACGCTTGAAAACAAAGTCCACTAAACAGTGCGCAAGCGCCGAGCGCGTCTTTCCACGCTCACGGCCAAAGGAGTAGGCTATACTTTGAAAGTTTTGCGCACTCAACTTGTTCGCGAGATGGAGCGAAACGTGGAAAATAAAGAGTACCCGGACCTTAAAGGTGCATTGCGCAACATTTCATGTTAAAAATACCCGTTTTTCTAACCCATACATGCTTAAACAATTGCCTGATGGGCTGAATGAGCCCTTCTATGATCACTGCGATTGCCTCTATCCTGTACAGTAAAATAAATAAGAGGGATTCGGGACGGAATCGACTGGGCGTGACGTCATGCGCGTTCACGCTCACCTGGCTATGTCTGGCAGGTTTGTGTATTCGCCGCCATTATCCGCATCAGCGAAGACAACTCAAGCGACTTTTGCAAAAGTAGAAGATGGATTCAAAGAGACCGGCTTCTAGTTCATCCCAAACCCCAACGCAAACTCCACGTAACCGCGTGCACAACAATGGTTGCAGTTTCGCGTGTCGTCAGAAGGGGGCATAGTTCTGCAATGCACCTTTAAGCATAAATCCCTGTGGTGTAATTTTTCTAACATTATTTTCATAACTTGTTACTAAATAAAAAGTCTCTCACCTCAGAAAAATAAACTTTACAGTACGGTCAGATGTAATAGGCTACTGTGTTCGTAGCGTGCCGTTCGTAAATGAGGCATGCGCTGTATATCAATGAAATTATGAGCATGTAACGTCAGTTACATTGTCAATTAAGTCACCAAAAAGTACCAATAAATGATTGTATTTACCATGGTTACTGTAGTTTCCGCAATCTTAACCCAAAATACCACTTGATTTCCACTTTGTGCTATTTTTGATGACAGTGGCTCATACCAACTTACTAACTTTAATGTATTAAAAAAAATAGCCTTTCCTTATATTCTTTACTCATCAGTGTTAGTGATATTCTTACAATGCATGTGTGTGTTACGTAAAGTGTGTGTTGACCATTTTTGAGAAATAAATTTGCTTTATAATTTCTTTTTTTTAAAATGGGAAAATGTGGGTCCCATGGCCAAACCAGTTGCTTTAAATACATTTAATCTAGTGCATGTTTGTTGGTAGTTACCCATGACAGTTTCCTATACTTCTTTGAGTGTATCAGTAAATTCACAATCCTCCCACCTTATTTTCACAAGAGGTGCAGAGCATGCGGCACATTTGTGAACCAGATATGATTATGACACTGAGCACCCTGACCTCATTAATATATCAACCAACACCGACTGCCACTCTGTTCAATGCAAAGCAGCTCTGGCATGAAAGCTACAGCAAGCCCCATGCACAACATGAAGTCACTTCCTGTCTGAGCTGCAGAGACTGGAACGGTCTTCCTGTATTGGCACACAGGCATTGGTGGGTGATGAGCACTATGGGTTGAAGAGTGCCTGGCTAGAGCAGCAGACGGCAAAAGGGGCGCCAACAGCAGCGCAATCCACAGAAGCCCTTACAGTGAGGATATAACACACTTCCCTCTAAAAACACTGTCTTCCCCTGCTGCTCTGACTACCTAATTTTATACTCACTGCTAACAGGAATAACACGAATTATGTAAAGACAGGAAACTGATTGACATTGTAGTGGCTCACCATTTCGAATGTGTCCAATTTTGTCTTCATGGTTATTTTTTAAAAGGCATTATTGCATTGAACTGTGCAATAAAAAAAAAAAAAAGCCACAAGTGGTCTGCGATAAATAGCAGGAAGACATTTTGTTTCAATTTTACTATAACCGCCGCTCTTTACCACACTTGTCAAGTGAAGCAAAAAGCTATTAATATCACACTCTCACAATGCCAGTTGTTTGTTTGGCACTTCAAGCAACCTGTACTTAAGACATTTTATTAGTGTGGTTCGCTAAGGCATGCATCACTACTACTATCAGATGTACTTGTGTTAGACATTTGAACAACCCACTTAACCTCAAGCAACTGGTGCATAACTCAACCTTAAATCATACTTTTGCCTGATGGATGATCCCAAAACACACTAGCAGTAGCAGCAACCCTATAGAAATATAAATGATATGCTAACCCTGTGAACAGGCTCTGAGAAAGAATGTGAAGTGATGTATATCTCCGACTTGCAATTAATAATTTGACTACTGCACTGACACCAAGTTCACATTCACCCTAAACAAGCTTAACGGCAGGAACAAAAGAAATGCAGTCATGTGAAAGCACCTAAAGACAGATCAGAGAGCAGGATACTGCCAATTCTAAAAAGATATCCAACCACAAAGATGGCTCATCTAGAAAACAAGAAGCTGACATTCAAAGAGGAATGCAATTGCAGTCACCAATCAAAATCAATGAGGCTTTTCTGTGATCAGCAACAATTTCGGGGTGTGCTTTGGCAAATCCCGTGTTACAAATGATATCATTGTTTAGGGATTGCATCAGCAGGGCTACGCCTTGCACAAGAGAACTTTTCATTCCTCGAGTATCTCAAAACTTGCAGCAGACATTTGGAGGCCGGCAGGCAGCTCACTGCCACTGAGTCCAGTCAACTCTGGTGGCTCAAATATGACAGGGACTGCAGAAGTTTCCAGAGGGCATGATGGACAACCAAAGCCTTTCCTTTTATTCACAGACTTCAACAAAAGCATCTTTGTATGCCAGAAGTGGATACTTCAACCCAGTTCTATCCGGACTTGGTCTAATGGACATCGACTTTTTAAGGGCAACACAAGTATCCTTAAGAATCTTACATAAGCATTTGATGAAGGTGTTGAGTGACTTGAACAAGTCAAAAAATTCTACAAGTAAATTTCCATTGCTTTTCTGGTTTTCCAAACCCACTTTTTCCCTCGTTTTTTTTTAATGATCGTTCTGTTCATCTTAATGGTTCAGCTCTGAAAATAAGCCCTGCAGAATATTAAAGCCAAACTCCTTTGAATGTGATTTATGCTGTCATGTTCAAAGTAAAGCACGTGTGAGACTAGTAGTGAGACTCAGTAGGGGAGGGATGACAGTTGCCTCCAGGCCACAAGAGGAACCAGGAAACCAGCTTCAATGAGAGAGAACAGAGACATGATGTGCCCGGAGATAGAGCGGATTCCAGCCTCGCAGCCTTTCATCCCTTAAATCCATCTACTTCACATCCTCCAACAAAACATCTGATCACTTACAACCGTGCACAAATACCACCACGGGTCAGCGAATGACCTTAATCGAACGTTCGGATGCTCTTCGATTCTCCCTTTCCACCACAAATAGGGCATCTTTCAACATGTTAATTTAATGAGTACAGTCAGTGTGTTTCAGGAGGGCCGCTGAGATACGCGCTCTATTTTTAGATCCGTTATGAAGTGCTAATGTGTCAGTGTGTGTGTTAAAAACGAAAATTTCAGAGGGAAATGCTCAATATCACGCATTCATTTGCGTATCTGTAGTTATAGTATGAATAAAGAACAGTTACATTAGAGTGCTAGCACAAAAAAAAAAAGTGCAGTATGAATCTGTGTGATATTCAACCTCCAATCGTTCTGAGATCACCAAAAATAATGGTAATGCTGTATTCTTTCAATGACATGAAAATAATTCAATATGAATATGATTATCATAGTGTATATTAGGGATGCACCGTTTTTTTTTTTTTGGCTGATACCGATTTAAAAAAACTATTGGCCGATTCCGAAATGTGTCACTTGCTCTCTTATTTGAACTTTTGTCATTAAAATAGGTTAGTGTTTTTATGATGTTTTAAATGAGCAAAGTTCAAAAACGCATTCGGAGCATGCACAGGCCAACTAGCTAGTTTATTGCTACATTGGCAATTTGATTGGATCCATATAACATTCAACAGGCCGACATAAATACAACAGAACAAAGATGCATATGAAAAACACTTTTCAGGTAGGCTATAGGTTTAGTTTTTAGGTATGCCATCCTTTATTGTATAAATTAAATCTACATTAAAGGGATCGGCTATTTCCCCCCAAAAACAAAATTCTGTCATCTTCACACTCTCAAGTTGTTCCCAAACTGTATGAGTTTCTTTCTTCTGTTGAACACAAAGGAAGATATTTTGAAGAATGTCGGTTTGGTTCAACAGTTGATGGACCCCATTGACTTTCATAGTATGGGAAAAAAAACAATGGATGACAATCATCAACTGTTCGGTTACTGAGATTCTTCAAAACATCTTCCTTTGTGTTCAGCAGAAGAAAGAAATTCATACAGGTTTACCCAGAGAAAATGCAACAGACTCGGAATGCACGATATATCGGCCACCATATCGGTATCGGCCGATATACGATTCTTTTTAATGTTATCGTTATTGGCCCAATGAGAAAATCTGGCCGATTTATTAAAGCCGATAAATAATGGATTATTTCCTTCAGCTGAGACACATCAGATACGCACTGTTCGCCATGATGGTTTTGAATTGCTTGAAATATTAATGGAAGAACTTAAGTGCAGCATGTGCAGTGCACGTCTGTCATATAGGCTACATAAAACTATAATGAGAACATTATAATTGTGTGCTTGGGACATGGCTTTTAATGGTGAGACTTTTGTTTTTGTAACCAGGCTCTCAAATTATATATATATATATATATATATATATATATATATATAAAAAAGTAGATTTATCAGCTAATCTATCGGTTATCGGCTTCCAAATATAAAGAATTATCGGTTCTCGGCCAAAATTGTCATATCGGTGCATCGCCACAACAGTCTTACAATTTCCTTCACGCAGTTAATTAATAAACCATAGTTTTGTTATATCTAAATTTTTCAGACTGTAACCAATATGCATATGGTTTTAAATTGATCAAAAATAAACGGCCAATAAACATTAGCTGCTGCTGATGTTACACCACCAAGGTTACTGATCCAAGGTTACACCACCTTGGTACTTTTTTGTAAAGGCAATTATTGTTATTGTACTGCTAAATGTATGTGGGAAGATGAAGAAAAGCAGCATTATGGAATGTGAATTTCTTAACTTTTACTATCAGCGCACTGGGGCAAGATTCAACAGGTTGAGAGATTCTGAACTCAGGTATTCTGGTCAACACACCGAATATATTCAGCACATTACCTAACCATACAAATGTTGTGCTTTATTTTTTAAGAGGCAGATAAGAGCACTCACATACGCGCACACACGCACACACACTCTCATCTCATCTTCTAAATTTAAAAAAGATTGCACTTTAGTTTTATGCCCTCATAATTGCATATTCAAGTACATGTTATTTTAGTAATAATCACCACTTCCACATCCGATTACACAGTAGTAACAACAACAACACTGAGATGTTATGGGAGGGTCTTCATACTTCATCACCAAGAAACGCATGTCATTAATATTCATGCGCAAAATTCCTCCGCAATGGAAGACAAAGCGTTCCTATGAAGGCCTCGGGGAAACACATCAGTGTAGGGGCTGATACTGAGAGAATAATCCTTTTCCTTCTGAAATATTAAAAATAATTTTGCTTTCGGTTAAAAAAACCTTCAAATTATTTCAATTATTTTTTATTCCTTAAACAAACCTTAAAATGATATGAACTTGGAAAAGGTCATAACTAGTTGAAGTTTTGGTGAATTGGTGGCTAATTTATATGCATTTGTACGATCTTATTTGTATGTTTTCGTATGATCTGCTCTGCTTACGCCTCATTGACAGTTCGGTTTAGAGGTGGACCTTCATGCTTACTTAAAAAAAAAAAACTTCACCTCGTAAAATAGTTACGTTTGGAGATCCATCACAAATGCAAATACAGCCAGGTCAAAAACAACCCCAGTAAATGAGGGTCACATTGGGCGTATATCATTAGCCTTCAGTTATTTCCTTCTGTTTTGTTACCACAAGGCCTTTTAAGTTCCACACCAGCCAGCGTCATGGCAGGGAGCGTCTCACACCAGCTTGACCCTGCAAACTATCTCCCCTCTGGGCAGAGCTGCTCCTACAGCTCCCTTTGATGCTTAATTACATCTACCGACAAGCCAATGTGACGGTATGAGCTCTACAACCAAACACACAACTATAATGACTTCAATTTAGGTTGGATCCTCAAACAGAAGACTTAGAAGTTATATGGACTACATTTACAGTCCGTTTTGCAGCTGGACAGCGTTCGTCCCCTGCAAAGAAATTTAACAGATCAGGACAGTAACGAGCGATATCAGTATCACGTGTCCGACTCTGCAAGGAAGTGCTGAGATGTATATTAGAATAATGAAATAGCATATGTCTGTAAAAACGAATGCTGCTGGCAAAACGTGCAGAAAAGCAATGTTCTCGCACATAAGTCGAGCCGTACACAGCAAAATGCCTTTCTGGGCAAGTGAAAAGCACAGCAGTTTAGCAGCAGGGAAAACCCCTTTGTAAATGAGCCGAGTTGTTCAGAAATACAGAAAAGTCATTAAGACTGACGACGACAAGATGCAGTGAAGCCCGACTGAGGAGCTCTTGCAGGTGTGAATTAAAGGAACTAAACAGGAAATGCAGTTTTGATGCTCTTCAAAGAAGGGGCTCTGCATTTAACGGCCATCTGTGCGACAACATCCTTTTTAAGATTTTAAGCACTAAAGAATGAACCAATGAGGGCAGAAACCGTGTAAAATACACACAGACAGACAGACATATGATGATGGTAAGAGCGACATTCTAGAACGACTGCCCAGTTAAAAAAATAGTTCCATCAAAAAAAAAAAAAATTTGTATGTGATTTATTAAAACCTGTATGACATTCTTCTGTGGTTTTGAAGAAGAATATAATGGGAACTGGGGCTAAAAAGACCTAAAAAGGATACAAAAGCACCATAAAAATAGTCCATAAGACTTCGACAGTATATTCGAAGTCTTGTCTTTTTGTGGGAGGATCACACTGAGATCTGAATCATCATTTACTGAAAATTTTCCCACCTCCTGCAGCTTTCAGAAAAACAAAACAAAAAACTATTAGACACTACTGTTAGTAAAAAAAAAAAGGCGGTGTTATTTTAGTATAAAAATGGAGATTCTACAAGTTTTTATTAATATTTTGTATTAGTTTTTAAAATATTTTGTATTAGTTTTTATTTTTATGTTTTCCATTTTCATTTTAGTTAAAGGTTTTAGTAATTCTTTTTGTGTGTTCTTGTCAAGTTTAAGTTATTTTAGTACATCCAAGTTAATCTAAATAAAAATGAGAAATTTTGCCTTGGCAACTAGTTGAAATCAAATAAAATTAAAATTTCAATTTCATTTTTTCTTTTCCCCCAAGTAATGAAAATGTTTTTGCTAGGTTTTGTTCAACCCATGTTTGAGTCAAATATGGACAAACCAAACTGTTGGGTTTAAAAATGTTATTTAAAAAATTAAACCAACGGTTAGGTTTGTCCATATTTGGCAAAAACATGGGTTGAAACAACCCAGAATTTCTTAAGAGTGTAGTTTTAGTTTTAGACAGTTAACTATAATAACCCTGGTAAAAACAGCACACAACTACCAATATCGACACAACATTTTTTGAAGTATAAATCATTTTTCTCCACCAGTGACCACTGGGATATTGTGCACTGCATAGGAACTGTTTATCTGACACTCCTACTTTCTGTCATAACTTTGACATAGCCAGTCCCCATTCACATTCACTATGGGAGAATTTTAAAATTAAAAATAATAATAATTAAAAATAAAAAAATATATTATTGAAGAAATTAAAGTTAAAAAAAAAAAAACACGACAGTGGTCATTTTCATTATTTGGGGAACTGTTCCTTTAAAATCTGCACTTTAGAGGGAGGAAGTGACCTTTGGATTTCAACCTTTCTAAATCCAACTCATTAATATTAATGCAGGCAAAAATACACTGAAGCCTTTCTGCTATGATTTGAATAACTGCCCTTTTAGCATGGGAATTTTTTTTTTCTCGTTTAAATATCATGTAAATACTCTAGGTTTTGGTTACAAACGGCGTCGCTTAACAGCTCGAAAATGATCAGTGTCGGCAACCAAAACCCCAGTTCAATTATTTACAGACCAGACCCACATTCAGATGTTGTTATTAAACATTCAAAGAACCATGACAACATCACAATCCCAGAATGATGCTGATGGGGAACAGCACTGCTGGTCCAATCAGGACTGGAAAGGAGACAATGCATCTCAAACTGGGATTAGTCCATTATGCCATCCTGCACCCAATGCATTCTGGCGACCAAACTAGGCTAAATAATGCCTCTTACACACATGATTCATTTAAGATGATTAAATAAACGCGACGTACCATCAAAGACACGTTGTCTCATGCAGCAGCCTCAAGTGGCTCTTATTTAGACAGCTGTGAAACAGACCCATCGCATTCAGATTCAAAAACACAATGCGCCCATTCTTAGACATGCAGAGGGTTGCAAGAAAAACGAAAAGCAGAAAGGTGGCAAGATCAAGCTATTACACTGGCGTAATAAAAAAATACATAAATGTACCTATGTGTTCCCTAGATGATCAGCCCTTGGTGTCCAAACGCCTTAAAGTTAGAGATGTTTTAGGCTTGTCCACTTAGTCCATGTGTGGGTCAACTTCTGATCAACAGAAGATACAGATGTGGTCATTCACACATTCAGCAAAACAGATCTTCCAGAGAGCTTTCCTCTAACATCAATGCAGAGCAGACAAAAGATGATCGGCTCGGCTCGTCCGTGCATACAAATACACCCCCAAAAACCGTTAAGACAGCGGCGGTTGTATGCGCTTCAAACAGGCGTGTAAGAAAACAAACGGTTTAGCCTAAAAAGCACAAATGTTGCGGCGTATTACTAACCAGAGTAACGTTGATAAACGGAAAGCCGCCTGAAGCGAGCAGTTTGTAAGCGTTACGGAAGCGCAGCACACCCAAGGGCTACAGCTGTCTTTAACACACAGGCCCTAGAAAAGGAAACGCACTTCTTCAGACAGCCCCGCGAATAGTGCGCATGCGCCGCAACGCTACGCGAATTCTGCTACGGTGAAGGCTTGGCTCATGAATATTAATCACGTGACGAGACGTGATTGGCTGAAAGGCAGACGTTAGTAGCCCGCTGGCGAATTAACGAACGGTACTATGATATTCGTTAATATTAATGAGGTTGCATAACTGGACGCTGCAGGAAGGTTACCAAGCGCCGTCAGCATGACCTAATTAATATTCATAGTCTAGGCCCTTTCCGTGGTAGGATTCGTAATTTCGCATTCACAGACAGGAGCGACAACACGCGCTTTTAAAGAGAATTGCAGCGATAAAAACATTCACGTGATAATTAAAAATTAAAGTTCAATTTTACCCAAGTAGGTCGTATTGTAATTTTCATGGTGTTGTGTAAGGTGGAAAGAGATTAAAACAATTGCAAATAATACAACGAAAGCCATAAAGCGTTTTTTTTTCCCCATTCTCTTTATTTATTCAGTCCTTACACTTCAAAAGTTGACAGTATTAAGCATGTAAGGTTTCTTTCCAGTGATATCAGAATTATGCTGAACAGATATGTCACCAATTCACAATTAATGGTAATGATGTTGTTGTCTAAACCAGTTTACTGAATTGTGTTGCCTTATACAACAGGTGCAGAGATAAATGATAAAATTACGCAATGCTAACAACCTTGATCTCATGCTTTTGTAAAGAAAAAGGCATAAGAATGGAAAAAAAGAATGGAAAGTAGCTTTCAACTTTTGATACTGAACAAAACCTCTCGGAACCTTCAGAAACGTATTCAATTATGTCATTGTGACAAATGTGGGGGAGCCACACAAATGAGCATCACCAGATAACAAAACGTTTTCAAAAATCTTTTAAATTGCTCAACAGAATTTGGTCATAGTTTTTAGAAGCAAACTCCTACAGAGGAATGATTTATATCAAACTGCATTTTAACATACATCTAAGGCATCAAATATTCAATTGAATAAAAAAAACAAAAACGAAACATTTGTACAGCAGTAATACTTTTTAAGCTCAAGTAACAAGTCATAAAGACCAGCAAGTGATTTTTACCACCATTTTTAAGCTTTTTGTCCTGGATTTGCTTAGTAAATGCTGTATAATTAGACATATGTTCTCCTATCTGCATTCATCCACTATAAGATTTACCTTTACTTTACTGTGTTCTCAAACCATGGACAATGCAATCTCTTTAGCATCATTAACGCTTTCAACAATTGCCTTTTTTCATTCAGTCTTCGCTTTTAAGCTCAAAAGCTAATTCAATGAGCCCATTGGCTCTCCAACAGCCATCAGAGGCCGCACCAATGACCTTACAGACACAAACATCAACAGAAAAAGCTAATAGGAAAGCCAAAATTCACATTTAATTTTTTTTTTCTCAGGGCTGAGAATAGCTGATGAGTAAGGTCTGATGGTTTCTAGTTTATCTAAACACTTATGACAAGAAAATTAGACATCTGGGGTGGTCAACTTTAGAGATTTCACCCCTAGATTGTACATAGCTTCACCACAAAAAAAAAGAAAAGAAAAGAAAAAGGAACAATGACCATTATGTCTAAACCATGAATGTGGCTTATGAACAGAAAACAAAGATAAAGGTCATACAGCAGAAGAAAAAAATCCTCTAAATTAAATGTGGGAGAAGGGAGAAACAAAATATTCAAATTCAGAAGACAATAAAGCTTAAACGAAAAAAGAAAAGAAAAAAAAACAGTAAAAAATAAAGTCTTATGAAAGCAGTATGTTATTACTGGCATCACCTGTGAAACAATTTTAAGTTCATTATTGTTGCATATGGATCCTGAATAGTAAGTGCCTCTTATTTTAACTTAGAAGGCATATGGTAAATCTGCAGGTACAAACAAAAATCTCTTTGTCTTTATCAGTGCTTTTGAAAAACTCATCATTCATTACCTAAAAGTACTGAGTGAGCAGCACACACTGACTTTCTGCTCTGTAATGGGTTTGTGCACACAACAATATAACCTATAATAGAATCACAAATTGATTTCAGCAAGCAGGTTTATTGCAACACATGGAGCATCTCTCTTAATAAAAGACCCTTGTTTGATATAACCAAACAAGCAATGCCGACTCCATCTGAAACCCATTTAAAATAGGATCTAATGAGCTGCTTTTTTTTTTAGCACTAAGAACGGAAACAAAAAGGAAATGAGGTAAAGCACAGCAATGAATATAAGCATAAGAAAATTGGTGGTATTGGCCAATGACTGCTTAAACTGGTCAGTAATGGTCCAAAGTCAACCAAATTTGACAAACAGTTTTTTTAGTACACTTACCTTACCATTCAAGTGTGCAACATTTTATCACTGATAAGAACCCAGTCAATCTGACATATTTACAGCACACTGGGCTTGGTCAACAAAGCAAATAACGCTTTGAAACGAGATTTTTGCAAGCAATATCTGCCTCAATCTCAGTGCCTTAACACTGACTTTCATCAATCTGGCACAAAAAGAAAGAAAAAAGGGAGAAAAAAGGCAAAACCCTCATCTAATGCACATTTTTCTATGAAAAAATATGAAAGTCGGTCGAAATCAGCACATCCGACTGTAAACTAAAAGCAAATTCTTCTATTTGATATGCTGAAAGTAAAAAAATAAGATTCAAACATGCCATAAGACCAATTAAGTTGCATTAAGTGTGAGCCAGTTTTGATGTTTTTGTGGAATATCTGCATAATTTTTTTAATGGGTTATGAAAGTTGTTTCATCTAAAAAGATCAGCCTTGCATATTAAAGCGGCCGTGTGGAAGATTTTTGTAAGAATATGAAGCAGACGGTGAGTAGACTGATATTGGTTCCACTTTTGGCATATCAGGTTTGTCATAAGAGCTGGTATCGTTTTCCACCACTTCCCTTTGATGGGAATCATCACAGAAGTAGAGAAGAATTTGAGAAAAAAAAGAAAAAAAGAGACTGAGAAGTTCCAGTTCTGCTGCAACATTCAAACCGACATCTGTTCATTCTTAAAATCTTTAAGGCAGGTTCAGTGAGCCTTGACCGTGAAGGCCAATGGCTTATTCGGAGTGCAGCGGGATGACGAATTTACATCCAAAGGGGGAGTGGTATTTGATCCCCACTTCTTGGAATACCTGTCGGGGAATGCCGATGTCACATAGGTAGACTCGGCCGGCGCCCTCGGACAGAGGCAGTGGGAGGCCCAGAGAAAGTGACCATTTGGCTTCTACGGCGTGCGCCTGTCCACTTACTGGAGGGTCGATGCTCAGGACGGGGGCTCTGTTCTGGTTGGCCCAGTCGGCGGCGGCCTTGTACCAGGGCTGGTCCCTCAAGAATCCGTTTTCGTGCGAGTCCAGGCAGTTTATGACCAGGTCAACTGGCGTCTCAGGCAAGTCTGAGGGCGAAATGACATTTGTTTTAAATGAGTGGATGATTAGACCAAAGGTTACTAATGTAGTTTAACTCTTAACACAAAGTCATTTCTAAATAACATCTTCATTGACTTTCATAGGTGTTCTGGTATATTATGTAAGGAGGGTGGGTGGATGCAAAGTAAAGTGTTTTTGCAATTCTGTGTGGAAGTTTCCAAGACCTCCATGCCCATCTAAACAAAGCATTCAGGTGGGTGTGTTAGGAACGTATGTGAGATACAGAAACCGTGATAAAGGTTTCATGCACCAAATGTGTGTTGATGGAAACAGATCTTTGAGTTTAAAAAAAACCTGGTGATCCAATCACAAATGCTCAGATCTGGTATGAATGAGGGGAAGGTTTTGGGTCTCTGATTTAGTTGATAAAGCCCA
The DNA here is from genome assembly GCF_951802725.1 of Rutilus rutilus. Lineage (NCBI taxonomy): Eukaryota > Metazoa > Chordata > Actinopteri > Cypriniformes > Leuciscidae > Rutilus > Rutilus rutilus. Next base: position 15,038,659 of record NC_140233.1, read on the forward strand.
ATGCTGCTCTTTAATGTTGTTCATATTCTTTAATTTTATTAGGGATGCCCAATATTAAAAGTCTGTATAATACATTAAGCTGTTTATTATTTCCATTGTATGATTTCATACAGCACACATTTTGAGCCGGTCCAGTGCAGATAATGTTTTCCTGTTTAGGGAACCACATATACATATATGGTTATAAAACATGTACAGTTCATGTTTTTACTTAGGCTACATATACCATTTAGTTTTAATCCAACTGACACGTGCTGAGTGAGAGATCAGCAATCAAGCGCATGCAACAGAAGTGTGCTCTCTCTTTACAGCCAAATAACATTAGTAATAGGCATATCATTTTACTTGCTTTGCTATTGACATATCCGACCGAAATACAAACTTTTCTGCAAAGTCTGTGAGAAAGGGATGTGAGCTTGACACGCTCGCTATGTTTGAATTGAATTTAGGCTTTTATTCACATATAAACATTCATCAACTCAGACAGTTGTGGTAAACAGAAGCTCAAGCATATTCGCTTGACGTGCGAGAACAAATAAGGTTAATTCTCGTGTTACGCAGCACGTTTGAGCTTCATCAAGAATCAATGAGGTTCATTCTCGTGTTACGCAGCACGTTTGAGCTTCATCAAGAACCAATGAGGTTCATTATCGTGTTACGCAGCACGTTTGAGCTTCATCAAGAACCAATGAGGTTCATTATCGTGTTACGCAGCACGTTTGAGCTTCATCAAGAACCAATGAGGTTCATTATCGTGTTACGCAGCACGTTTGAGCTTCATCAAGAACCAATGAGGTTCATTATCGTGTTACGCAGCACGTTTGAGCTTCATCAAGAACCAATGAGGTCCATTATCGTGTTACGCAGCACGTTTGAGCTACATCAAGAACCAATGAGGTTCATTCTCGTGTTACGCAGCACGTTTGAGCGAACCAATGAGGTTCATTCTTGTGTTACGCAGCACGTTTGAGCTTCCACAAGAACCAATGAGGTTCATTCTCGTGTTACGCAACACGTTTGAGCTTCAGAAAGAACCAATGAGGTTAATTAGCACGTTTGAGCTTCAGAAAGAACCAATGAGGTTCATTCTCGTGTTACGCAGCACGTTTGAGCGAACTAATGAGGTCCATTATCGTGTTACGCAGCACGTTTGAGCTTCATCAAGAACCAAGGAGGTTAATTCTCGTGTTATGCAGCGCGTTTGAGCTTCAGAAAGAACCAATGAGGTTCATTCTCGTGTTACGCAGCACGTTTGAGCTTCATCAAGAACCAATGAGGTCCATTATCGTGTTACGCAGCACGTTTGAGCTACATCAAGAACCAATGAGGTTCATTCTCGTGTTACGCAGCACGTTTGAGCTTCCTCAAGAACCAATGAGGTTCATTCTCGTGTTACGCAACACGTTTGAGCTTCAGAAAGAACCAATGAGGTTAATTAGCACGTTTGAGCTTCAGAAAGAACCAATGACGTTCATTCTCGTGTTACGCAGCACGTTTGAGCTACATCAAGAACCAATGAGGTTCATTCTCGTGTTACGCAGCACGTTTGAGCTTCATCAAGAACCAATGAGGTTAATTCTCGTGTTATGCAGCGCGTTTGAGCTTCAGAAAGAACCAATGAGGTTCATTCTCGTGTTACGCAGCACGTTTGAGCTTCATCAAGAACCAATGAGGTCCATTATCGTGTTACGCAGCACGTTTGAGCTACATCAAGAACCAATGAGGTTCATTCTCGTGTTACGCAGCACGTTTGAGCTTCATCAAGAACCAATGAGGTTAATTCTCGTGTTACGCAGCGCGTTTGAGCTTCAGAAAGAACCAATGAGGTTCATTCTCGTGTTACGCAGCGCGTTTGAGCTTCAGAAAGAACCCTATGAGGTTAATTCTCGTGTTACGCAGCACGTTTGAGCTTCAGAAAGAACCAATGAGGTCCATTATCGTGTAAAGCAGCACGTTTGAGCTACATCAAGAACCAATGAGGTTCATTCTCGTGTTACGCAGCGCGTTTGAGCTTCAGAAAGAACCAATGAGGTTCATTCTTGTGTTACGCAGCACGTTTGAGCTAACAAACAAGTCCTAGATGATGAGTGATCAGCACTGTTTCAGCAGTGTGCTCCTATTCTATGGCGCATGGTAAATCAAGACCTGTCAATCTAAACGATTAAACCAATCCAGCGCGCTCCAGCTGTAAAACCCACTATACCCAACCACCACACCAGTGATCCAGTTTACATTGGTTGAACTTTCAAACGACGTTGGAAAACACTGCGTCACGATCGCAATGCGATCGGATCCCAGAAGTCCTATAGCTTTAGTCATTCAGATCACATTTTTATGTAAAGCAGTTATTTTTCCACAATATAAAAAGCACTTGTTAAGTGGTGGTAATATTCCCTATATTCACTGTAAAACCATTGTTAAGCAAGTATTTAAGTAACATGATGTTAGTAGAGCCCCCCCTGCTTCAGATTTAAGAGGTTAAGATTAACGATAAATTGATCATTAATTTAAACAATGATTGATTAGGGGAATATATGTAAATTGACATCCCTAATATACACCTATATGTTATACCGTGCATGATTATTAAATGTAGATGCAACAGTGCCACACCTTTCACATTAGAAACCAGTTTGCCTCCCGTCTTCCCAAAAAGTGCAAGCTCACTGGTGATGGCCTCCAACATCTTGACAAAATTTGGCAGGAAAAGGATGACCTCCACTTCATGGTTGGCCAAGTGACGGCCACAGCTGATGCCCTGAGCGCCCTGGACATGTGGTCCACACAGCAGGGCTACTGTGGGTCGTTGATGCACATTCTTTGGAGTAAGTCTAGGAGAAGAACCAGACCAATGATAACCAGACTCTCTGAAGATATTTCTGACAATGCAATTCCTGTTTAAGCCCCACAAACCTGTTCGGGCCTCCAAGTAACGTGAGGGCCATCTGACTCGCACATACGCCCGTCATCTCAAGCCTGCGCTCCAGAGAGAGACCGTGACTTTCTGCTGCAGCTAACAAACGCTTGTGCAGCTCGAAAGAGATGCTGGGTACCACCAGCCCTGAGTCTGAGAGAAATAGCATGAATTAAGATAAAGTAAGCAAAGTTATTTAGTAGTTCATGAGGTCAGATTCGTACCAGTGCTATACTCTTTCGCTCCACTCTGTGGAACTGTGATCTGTCTGTAGACGACAGGTTTGGCCTCCAGGATGTTCTCGTCATGCCGGTATCGTGATGGTGTTTGCTCTCCAGGTGTCCCTCGAGATCTCGCACCATTGCCTCGCCGTTCTGACGAATCGATCTGCGAGAACACAGCAGCCTTGTCGAACAGCGCCAGGTTCCCCTCAAAATCAAAGTCCTCATCGAGAACATCGTCTATACCGTCTCCAAAACATTCATCGTCTTTGTTTTTCATATGACCTCCGTTCTTCAGGCCATTCTTTTTCGGTGTGGCCTGATTTGGACCTTTGCAACTAGATGACCCTAGAAACAAAGAAGTTAAAGTGGGAATTAGTTATTTTCATATATATATATAATTAGTATTGTCATTTTAAAGTCGTAAATGTAAATATTGTATTTTAAATTAAATATTATATTATTCTTAATATTTGTACTAAATATTTTACAATGAAATATTATTATTACTATTATATATAATAGTAAAAGCCCTGTTTTGTTATTGTGTTATTTTACTCACCATAATTTTATTGTGTCATAACAATAATATCAATACGTTATTAAAATGTTATTATTATATATCAATACGGTTATTTAATACACACACACACATATATATATATATATATATATATATATGCACATATTTACCGATATGTGTGTGTATATACTGTATAAATATGTATAAATATATATATATATATAATTTTTTTTCTGTTTCTTCATGTAATCACAGACAGACTTGATGATGGTGAGATCAGATCTCCGTGTGGAGCACTGTATCTCACTGTATTATTACAATTAATGGCAAAAGGAATGTTTGAAAATGTAAAATAATATTTTCTACTGACACACTACAGTAAAAGATCCAAACAATTGGCTTAAACCTTTTTTTGGGGAGAAAATACTAACGTGCCAAAGACTCACAGGAGTTGTGTCTTCGTCTAAAGCCTTTACTTTGGCCAGCCACGTCCATGTGACGTTCACCGTAACTCTTGGAGTAGTGTGGCACCGGAGACACCCCTCCTTCCTGCAATTTGGGTTCAGTTTTATTAGGTACCGTCACCGGAACGCTGTTGACTAAGGCGCCACCACCCTTGTCCTTGCGTCCGCCATGCGGCGTCAGTGTGGAATTGGAGTCTGGACCATTCTGCTTCGGGACTTCAGCGGAGCTCTTGCGGATCTCAAGGATTTTGAGATCTTTAATGTCCATGGCACTGCGGATTAGAAAGGTGTATTCGTTTAATACTTGTGTTTGGTATTCAAATTCTGATGATCAAGTATTAAAAGCTGTATTAAGAACTGGACTTTAAAGTACATATATGGACTTCAAAATCCTACAGAAATGTAGAATGTGTCCACTGAGACAAGGCTGCCTACCTTACAAACATCTTTGAACTTCATAAAGGATCAAAAACAGACACTACAATGTCATACAAGGCATAGCATAGGTTTTATTATTTACCTGAAAGTGACCTCAGGAACAGTGCACTTGACTCCATTGTGGAAAGGATGTCTGAGAGAGATGGTCTGGCTGGTCTGATCAACTGAAGAAACTTCTCCTTGATACACTCCTAGTGTTGCTCCACAGTGGACTGAAACAAGACTGCCAATCCAGTCTGATGCCATTCCGACCAGCTGAAATTAAATTAAAAAGACGTTTGCTATTCTTTATGAGTTTTTATTTATTTATTAAAACATAATTCTTAAAAACGGGGAATGTGGGAACACAATAATATGGATGGATAAATCAAGTATCGAACGTTAGATGAGAAGATGCTAATGTTAGCCAGCTAGATGTACAGGACGCAACGGCTTTATAAGCTACTTTTTTCGTCGCCTTTTTTATAAAACTAGTAAAATGACTTCATCACCTGTTATCAAGAGCAACTCCTTTAAATAATACGGGTAACTGTTATATCGTGATAGATTTTTTTATGAACTCTTGTGAAGAGCTCGACTGCGCTAACGGCTTCTTCTTTGACGATCCACTATGATCGAGGATCAGTTGTGAATCTGTTTACTGCCACTTACCGGACAACCGCCAAAGTACATTGAGTTGCATGCTGTGGCATAAACTTAATAATCTTACAATAAGAAATTATTCATATTAATTCATATTTATAATCTTGTTTTATAAACCCGTATTATTATTGAATTATATTATTGCATTATTTGATTTATATAATATTATTGTATCATTAAATAATAGCATTTTATAATTATAATTAACTATTAAATTACATTAGTATTATTAAATTAAGCAATATTCGCCACCAGGGGCTTTTGTTTATATTTTAAGGGAAGAAATATGGAATATATATATATATATATATATATATATATATATATATATATATATATATATATATATATATATATATATATTCCATATTTCTTGTTCGATATATATATATATATATATATATTCCATATTTCTTCCCTTAAAATATAAACAAAAGCCCCTGGTGGCGAATATTGCTTAATTTAATAATACTAATGTAATTTAATAGTTAATATATATATATATATATATATATATAAACCAACATCTAATATTTTTAGATAAGCCTTTGAATCTGACACAAACCATCTTCTTGTTAGTAATGGGTGACATTAAGAGAAGCAAGCTAGAGTTTCCTGTTAAGGTCAAAGACAGAAGAGGAACCAGCATATGTCTGGTAGAAACATATCATGCAAAGAACATTGAAGAATTCACAGTGACATTTCCCAGAAACTCCAACAGAACTTGAGATGCCTTCAGGACTATCTGAGCGGTGACAGCACAGAGTTTGTTTGGACAAAAATATGTGTGTGAAGGTGAACCGAAGGAGGACTTGGCCAGAGGCTTATACAGGATCTGATTTGAAGTGTTATTGCAGTGTGCTTTGTTGTGGTGTAGTTTTGTATTACATTTCAAAAGTGCTTGAACGATTTATCCTCTTCATGTGACAGAATTGTACCTGAAATAGCCATTATAAATTATTATTTAATATTAAACATGAATCAAATGTATTTAAATGTTAATTATTAATAATTATTAAATTATTATTATTATTTAATATTAATTGTATTACAAATGTATACACGCTACGCAAAAGAGGCTGTGTAAACTGTGATAATTTTACCTGAAATATATACATTCATTTGTCATTATAGAGAGGTAAGATTATGAAATTAAACGCTTTATAATATAAAATAAATAAATGACAGATTTCATGTAGCATGGAATTTTAATTAGACCACAGAAATATAATTTTGACACTATGTAATGACACTAATAATGTTGAAAAATAACTAATTAGTGTGTTAAACATGCATTATTTATTGTTGTTTAATAAATAATATGAAACAAAATTATTCAACCATTTAAAATAAATCCCGTGAACCTGGTTTTTATATAAAAAAATCAAACACGCCGCTCTTTCTGGAGAGCCAATCAACGCTTAGAAAATCTCCGTGATCCCGCCTCCCACATTACCTCACGATCATGTGATCATGTGACAATATCACAACAAAAATGTCTGCCTGCTTTTCGCTGCGGGAAATTGTTTAGTCGTTTCACAAATATATCAAAAAGTGTGTGTGCATTTGAGTCAAAACTACTGCGAAGCTGACATCAAATGAAGACTTTTTTTTAAACCAACCGAGTCAGATAGTGAATATTTTACCACGTAAGCGACTGTACTTGTTGTATTGTACTGTACTGTACTGTACTAATTTGATTAATTAGTAACGCTAATATCTTGTGTTTTGTGAAAAGCGTCATCATGGAGCCCACCGCATCGGGAATATTCTGTAACAGGATGCTCAGCATGGTGAACTCTGAGGATGTGAACGCCATCATTCAAGCTCAGAGACATATGTGGGTTTCCCTATCTAGTGAGTGACTACCTAGGTAGCATTTTCTACTAGGTTTGTAACCTGATTTTGCTGCATGTCTTCCAGGCTGGACCGGTTTGAGAAGACCAATGAGATGCTGATCAACTTCAATGGGCTGTCCAATGTGCGCTTACAACAGATGAATGAACACTTTCTAATGCACACCCGTACATTAATAGAGATGAAGAAAGACTTGGACAGCATCTTCAGACGAATAAGGTATTATATCCACTCCATATGGTGAATTAGGGTAATGTTGGACAACTAAGATCTGGTGTGCACATTTCTTTACATCCATTACAAATTGCAAATTGTAGAAGTTAAAAGTGCAAACAATGTCTGAAATATATTATTTGACATATGTTTAATACTAATATTACAACGTATGGTATAACAATCCATTTCCTAACATGATTTTGTGTTTCCTCAGGACTTTAAAAGGCAAGGTTGCGAAACAATATCCAGAGGCCTTTAGCAGTAAGTTATTGTGCATTATTTTATATTTGATACATTACGGTTAATAGTGTGGCGATAATTATTTTCTAGATAATAATTTAACCGACACATGTATGATATTAAAAAACTAAATCAATAGATTTTTGTCCATGTTAAAACAATGTTTTTATGTCTCGAAAAACACTCATGTTCAATCTTAAATCTTATAATTATTTTTTTGTTGTTGCAATAATCTAGCATTATTTCTTTAATCTTTAATTACAGCTAAATGATGACAAAATAATCTAAAAAATACAGAAATTAATATTCACAATTCAGTATCAATATTTTTTTTAAACACCAATGTACATTAAAGTTAAAAAGTTTGGTGTAGTAAGATTTTTTAAAATAAATGTATGCTTTTATTCGGCAAGTACGAATTCAATTGATCAAAAGTGACAGTAAAGATATTAATAATAATACAAAAGATTTTTATTTAAAATAAATGATGTTTGGACTTTCTATTAATCAAAGAATCCAAAAAAAAAAAAAATTATCACTGTTTCCACAAAAATATAGCACAACTCTTTTCAACATTTCAACATTATTAATGTTTCTTGAGCAGCAAATCAGCATATTAGAATGATTTCTGAAGGATCATGTGACACTGAAGACTAGAGAAATTATGCTGAAAATTCAGCTTTGATATCACAGGAATAAATTACATTTTAAAATATATTCAAATAGAAAGCAGCTATTTTAAATTGCAATAATATTATTTACTGTTTTTACTGTATTTTTTATATTTTTTAAGTACCCCAAGCATGGTAGTGTATAATATAAATATTTAGTGCATTTCTAATTATATACCAGTTTTGCTGGTGTTGTATAATCAAAGCACTTTGTTTCCAAAAGGCATCAATGAATGTTCCAACCTGGAGGATGATGATGATGAGTTTGACCCCATCCCTCCCAGTGTGGCCACCACCATCACTACCACTGCAACGTCCGAACAGAGCACCGAGTCATGTGACACAAGCCCTGATGTGATATCACCCACCATTAGCTGCTGTTCTGAAGACCCCTCTCAAGAGAACACCGGCACACCAACCTCTGACAGTCATGAACCGGCAGTGTTACGGGACGAGGGTCCCGATTCAGCTGACATTTAAATTTCTAATATGGTGTTTACTACATCCAGATGCCACTTAATGATGCAACAGCTTAATGTTTACTATGTAAAATTGTGCTACTAATTTGGTGTTATTTTCAGTTTTCCGTTTTCTGTTACAACTTTACATATATTTAAATGACTGCTGTGGTAATAGCCTAGAAAATGAATGCAAACTATTTTTTTGCAGATAAAACAATTCCAAAGATAATTATGATACAATTAAATACAGACATGTTTACCTGGTTTTGTGTAATATTTAATGTTTAAAACTGCAATAGTTATTATTTTGTATTATTTTGTCTGACTCAGAAATGCATGTCATGAATAAAAGCTTTGTAACTGACTGTCAGATTTTATTTTAATAAGACTCAATTAGAATTGCTTGGATTTTTCTCTAAATTCGGGATAGTCTACTAATCTTAGTACTAGTAGTAAGATAGTATTCTATTCCGAATCCACCCACTTTTCCACGTATTTTTTTATTATAGTAAAAATGACTACATTTCCCATAATTCACCGGACCGGATGCTCGCGACTTCAGCACATCAGCGCTATGCAGCAGCGTACCTCTCTTCGGAGTCCTCTAACGTTACGTGTCTGTCCGTTATTTCATTAAACGCTCAATGTAAAGGATTATTTAGTTAAACATTGTATTTAAAAAAAACAATGAGGCACTTAAAGTAGCATTTCAAGGTAAGTAGAGAACGAACTATTTAAAATGGCAAGCCAGACAAGTGCACTGCTAGCAGTGGCTAACAGTAACCATAGACAACTGAGATAAACGAGCCTTCACATACAAATTGTTGAAATAAATTCACTTTAAAAAATGTTTACAATCTTATATGTATTAAAACGTTTCGCATATTTAGCATTGTATACTAATAACATAGGAAGTTATTGTAGTTTCTGCTCATAAATGTGCAATTCTTGATGTACAAATGATGAATTGCAGCCTAAATTCATGAGGAAGATTACATATAACTGCTGTGACGATGAGGAGGCTGAACAAAAAGAAAGCCCTGAACTTTGTAAAGGAGTTGGATGCTTTTCCCAAGGTTCCTGAGAGTTATGTGGAGACGACAGCCAGTGGAGGAACTGGTGAGATGAGCTGAGATTTCATTTGTCAAAATGATGTTTGGTTTAAAGAGACTACATAAATACACGCGTGTGTGTGTGTGTGTTATTTAATTGTTTGTATAAGTAGTAGTATAGTATAGTATAGTATAGTATAGTACAATTAAAATCGTGTTAGTTTTTATTATTTTTAAGAAAATAAATATTTTGAATGAGTTCTTAATATTCTTGAGTTCTTAACTTGTTTTAAAAGTTGTATATATAGTTTTAATTACTTTTTATTTTATTTTTATTTATTTTAGTACATCAAGTTAAACTAAATGAAAAGGAGAAATGCTTCATTGTCAAATAGCTGAAATAAAATACGTTTATTTAACTTTAGTTAATGTTTATCTTAAGTAAAGAATTTTTTTTTTTTTTTTTTTTTTTTTGTTAAGTATTATAACCCTGTTGTATTAGATGGATGGAACGATAGATAGATAGATAGATGCTTTTTCCTTTCTGACTGTTCTCAAATATTACTGCTGTGATACTGACTTGAAACATCATAAATCAAATTAAATTGTGTTTTTTCTTTCTCAGTGTCTGTGTTGGCCTTCACGGCGATGGCACTCTTGGCCTTCTTTGAGTTCTTTGTGTATCGGGACACATGGATGAAGTACGAGTATGAAGTGGATAAGGATTTTACTAGGTGACTTTAACTTAACAGTAAATTGTTATTTTGTATCTGCACATAATATAGATGTGCATTAAAAACACTAACATTTTATTTCATCTTGCAGCAAACTACGAATTAATATTGATATCACAGTTGCCATGAGATGCCAATGTAAGTAAATCTTTCTATAGTCATGTGTTGTATGACTTGCAGCATAAATTCGTCAATAATGTTTTGAATTTTTTGTTTCAGTTGTTGGTGCAGATGTTTTGGATCTCGCCGAGACGATGGTGGCATCTGACGGCCTGCAGTATGAACCTGTGAGTTTCTGAATGTTACTTTTTTCCTAGTATATTTTATAGCAGTGCCGTAACATGTTTATGACTCTTTCGCAGGTTGTTTTTGACCTTTCTCCTCAGCAGAGAATCTGGCACAGGTACATTTCTTTTCATTTGTTTATACTGATTACGTTTTCAACCTCCAAAGTGGTTCCCGTGACCTATGACCTTAGGACACAATTGTAATGTCATATATTTGTCAATATAAAGATGTAATTATAATAAGAAAAATCCTTTTTGTGTCCCTCAGAACACTTTTGCTCATTCAGGACCGTCTGCGTGAGGAACATTCACTCCAGGATGTTCTGTTCAAGAATGTCATGAAAGGTGCCCCCACTGCTCTCCCACCCAGGTCAGAACACACGACACCTGTACGAGAACGTATTACACCACATGTCAAACGTAAAGTCGGCATTAAACGGAAGTTTTGATAGTCTTTTATTTCCTATTGTTACATTTATATGTCAGCTACTCGAACAAGAAAAAATGTGGGCCGGGGCTTGATTTTGTCCATCGGGAATTGATTGGATGGTTGTGGTTTGCTATTGGTCAATCTTATGTGAGTGACAGATTGTCCCGCCCTCTCGCCCATAAAGGCATCATCAGAGAAGAGAAGAGATAAGGGGAAGTTATTTTAAATAAAGAAGGCACATGAATAATAAAATGTGCACGGATAAATCATTTATAATAAATACTGCAACATTCCATAAAAAAATAAGAATTGTCCATTTTGATTTCATAGTGACTTTAAGGAGTATGTGATTTTTTGTTGACCGTGTAGGGAAGATGACCCCACACAGCCTCTAAATTCCTGCCGGATTCATGGACACCTCTATGTTAATAAAGTAGCAGGAAATTTCCACATCACTGTTGGCAAGTATGTTTCGTTTCATTCTGTTTTTTGCATCCAATCACATTTTGACTCCAGTAAAAGTTGTCAGTTGAAGAGTCCATTCGATCGTTGATGTAGTCAGATGATGTACACCTTTGAATGAGACCGAACTGTATATATTCTTATTTCATGTTCATTTCAGGGCCATCCCACACCCCCGAGGTCATGCTCATCTAGCGGCCCTGGTCAGCCATGAGAGTAAGCTGAAGAGCGTCTTCAGACCTTAACTTAGTTTGTTCATATGCATGTTCTGGAAGTGGGTTTTGGTGCTGCAGATATTTTCTGAATGGCTCATTCTATCCAAATCATATCCAGTGCTTTTGCATCCAGACTAGAAGGCAGCATCTGTTCCACTAAAAAAGGAAAAGGTACCTTAAGATTTATGTCCAAAAGGTCAGTTCGCTAATAAGGAGGACTGTTTTATTTTTCAGCATACAACTTCTCCCATCGGATAGACCATCTGTCTTTTGGAGAGGAAATACCAGGCATATTAAATCCACTAGATGGCACAGAAAAAGTGTCTGCAGATCGTAAGTGATTTTAACATTTATCAAAAATTTCAGGAAAAAAAATGTGTGTGTGTGTGTGTATATATATATATAATAACTTGTTGGATTAGCATAAATACAGTATAAACAATTATTTACACTGAACAAAATTATGAGAAATCATGAGCTGACCTCAAACTTTTTCTATGTACACAAAAGGCCTATTTCTCTCAAATATTGTTCACAAATCTGTCTAAATCTGTGTTAGTGAGCACTTCTCCTTTGCCAAGATAATCCATCCACCAGAGTGGCCTTTTATTGTGGCCAGCCTAAGGCACACCTGGGCAATAATCATGCTGTCTAATCAGCATCTTGATATGCCACACCTGTGAGGTGGATGGATTATTTCAGCAAAGGATAAGTCCTCACTAACACAGATTTAGACAGATTTGTGAACAATATTTGAGAGAAATAGGCCTTTTGTGTACATAGAAAAAGTCTAAGATCTTTTGAGTTCAGCTCATGAAAAATGGGGGCAAAAACAAAAGTGTTGCGTTTATAATTTTGTTCAGCGTATATGAATGACTTTATAAATAATATTTATAATTTATATTAATTTATCATTTAAAAATATATAGTATAAAAATGATTGGGGTCCAAAAGTCAGATTTTTATTTTTTTATTATTATTATATTATCAGATTGACAATTTAAAGTTAAACTTCTGATTACCCTGTTTTGTTTTTTTTGCTAGATAATCAGATGTTCCAGTACTTTATTACCATTGTGCCCACAAAACTGCAGACGTACAAGTTGTCAGCGGACACACACCAGTATTCAGTCACTGAACGGGTACAGACGGCTTCAAAATTTCGAAATATATATTCATAACCATCTGTTGTTTTAATTCAAGTTGCAAATCAAACTGACACGATTTTGCAAATTTGAATTTCAAAAAGTGCATAGTGTATGCATGATTGCAAACGATGATCACTGGACTCATTTGGACTCTCTTTCCTTTAGGAGCGAGTGATAAACCACGCAGCGGGGAGTCATGGGGTTTCTGGGATCTTTATGAAGTATGACATCAGCTCTCTGATGGTAAAGGTGACAGAGCAGCACATGCCCCTGTGGCAGTTCCTCGTGCGCCTCTGTGGCATCATAGGAGGCATTTTCTCAACAACAGGTAAATGGAAAGATATCTGCTAATCAAAAATATCTCATTTGAAACGATTCCATGATTGTGATTTGTTTCTGCAGGCATGTTACATAGTCTGGTTGGCTTCTGCGTAGACGTGGTCTGCTGTCGTTTTAAACTAGGCGTTTACAAGCCAAAGACTGTAAGTAGTAGCTGAGGGTTTTTATTAGGGATGTCCCGATACCACTTTTTCACTTCCGATACCGATACCGATGCCGCAGCTTTGGCTATTTGCCGATACCGATATCAATCCAATATTTTTATTTTATTCTTGAACTATAATAATAAAATATAATGGAAGCACTTTGCTCAATTAGCCACATAAAAACATCTCACTCAAATGGAGAACAAATACTTCTCCAGTATATAGTCCATAACAACAGTTGATAATGAAAGACTGTCACCCTTTATTCAAAAGACCTTGAGATATGTTTGGTAACCTGAATGAATTTAAAATTAATTAGCTATATTTCAGATCAATATATTTGTTTCCTTAAAATTTTAATTAACTTTAACTTTATTCTCATCTGAATTATAAATAATTTATTTCTGTATAAAATAATACTACTTTTAAAAACACATTTGATTTTCTTTTTTATTCAATGTAGAATGTGTAACTTAAAAATAAACAGATTAGTGCTGTGTTTTAGGACAAGAAATGAAAACCAATGCAATATGATGAATGTCCAAAAGATGAGATCATTTTTGCTTTTAAACAGCGTGTGTGTGTGTGTGTGTGTGATTTTGGTTGGGTGACAGTTACAGTTTGACAAGAGTTTACAGTTTGACAAAAGCACAATGTTGTGTTTTACACAAATATAAGTAGGCTAAACACTTTTTGCAGTTTTAATGATGTCCTGTATGAAAATGACGGAGTATGTTTTTATGTTTCCACTGTTCGATCGCGCCCGTGCCTCTTTCTCTCTGACACACACACACACTCCAGCATTGCAATCTTGACATTGCAGCCTGTTAATTTTGCTGCGTTCACACCAAACGCGAATAGAGCGTCAAATTTGCGTCTATCGCGTCTAGTTCGATGCTTGAACAGTTTGAATCCATTCGCGCGTCCAAAGAGAATAGGACGCGCCGCGCGCGTATAATGATAAAGTGAGCGTTTGAAGCGATATAGACGCGCGTTCAGAGCTAAGGCGGGCTACAGATTAGGTGTCCCTAAAGAACCCGCATATGCGCGTATCTAACAGTAACGTTAGTTCTGTATTACATTAACTAATGTGCACGCGAGATTTATTTATTTTTATACCGTGTATTCTCTGTGTAAATCCATGCACCGAATGTACGTTCAGTAAGAATACGTAACCTACCGTTCCACCCCTAATGGGTATCGGGTCATTAGTATCGGATAAATTTTTTTCTCCCCTCCGATATCCGATCTAGCGTTTTGGGCCAGTATCGGCACGATACCGATGCCGTGGATCGGATCGGGACATCCCTAGTTTTTATGCATCGTTTTTGGCACTGAGCATTGACTCTCGTTGTCTTTTGTTTTAGATGAGTGTTTTTGATGGCCACATGAACAGCCTGACGCCACTACTTTCTGAGAACACCGAACACTAGCTGGGCTCTTCTACTTACCACATTTAAAGATCAATTCAGTTCAAGGATTCAGTTAATACATGATATTGAGGTTGACTGTCATTTGTGTTACTGTAAAGAGCCAACTGCACTGACACAATAAACATTACACAGGTATGAATTCATAAATTTGTAGTTTCCCCAGAAAATTTTGATTGGTGCAAAAATCAATGAATTTAAATTTGTGGACAGCCTTTTTAAAAGTGCGTTTGCTGTAGAAAAAGATTCTTGCATAAAAGCTTGTTAATGTAATTGCACTCATGAAAACATATTATATTTTTATTAAAATGTTTCTAAATGCAGGCATTTCAATTATAATTTGATCATCTTCAATTGCATTAAATACTCCTTTTAAAAAGTGCAGATCTGACTATCAGACGATTTAGTCTTAGGCGAAGTGGCATTGAATACAATCTTAAAATATGAACCGAAGTAGCATCAGGAACATTTCAGACACGACCCATTCACGACAGTATTAGCATCTGGCTGGGATGTTTGTAATGATTGTCCCCAGCCAGAGCCGAGATCTCCACCTCAGGAAGGATTGACTATTTTCTATTCATATGCATTTTAAGAGATTGTGTTTGATATTGAAGTAGTGTGAAATAATTCATTTAAAGCATATTGAACATTCTTTCTGAAATCATTTGCCACATTATATTTGCATGATCATAGATCACACTGTAATGATTCAATCAGAAAATAATTTGTAGTCTGGAGACAAATTACAGTCACGTATAACATCCCGTTGGTGTATTTTGCTTAGTTTATGAATTTTAACATGACATTCCCCAGGATTGTGATGTTTCCTTCCCTATTATTCAGCGTGTCTTCTGAGAGTCCAAATAAAAACACTTTCTTATGCACCTGCACACCTGTGATATCTGTTTTTGAGTGTCACCGCCGTCTGTTCTTGTCTCCTGAGCAGCGAAATAAAATCTTGACTTCACAGTTTGTCCTCGGAAACTTACATTAGTCGCCTCTTGAAGGATTTAAAGCCTGAGGTTAGTTGGGTTTTTATTCAAATGAATAAATATACAATTTATTCTTGCATGTAATTAAACATTCTCATTTGCTTTCTTACCCAAAGGACCCAAGAAAGTGCAAGTGTGCAAATGACAATTACCAGAGAAACTGGTTTAGAAATGACTTTTGTTCAAGCATCAACCTTATCAGCAGATCACATACAGACCATACAAATCATAACTAGATTGCAATAAAAACAAAAGAAAAATGTGTGAAAAGAGATAATAATAATAAAAAGTAATTTACTCACTTTCATGTCATTACAAACCCAAATGACTTTCTTTGTTCTGGGCAACACAAAGGAGAACTTTTGAATGTTCAACTGTTTTCTACACAATAATACTTTGTTACTTCATCATAATTCGTTAAAAAGCTGTCAAGCTCCAAAAAGACTAAAAATGGATCATAAAAGTGGTTATGACGACTCATTTAAACTGCTTTTATGTCACTTTTTGAAAGTTGAAAAGCTCCAGTCCCCGTTTGCCGTAACTGCGTGGAAAAGAGCAACCCGGACATTCTTCAAATTATCTTCCTTTAAGTCCCACATAAGAAAGCAAGCCAGACATGAGGGTGATTAAATGATTAAGTATCTCTTAAAATATTTGGTAAAATTACCTGTAACAAAACTTTTGTGTGACTTTAGGCTTAAATTATGTGAAAAAAATCTCTCGAACAAGCTCT
This sequence comes from Rutilus rutilus, assembly GCF_951802725.1. Lineage (NCBI taxonomy): Eukaryota > Metazoa > Chordata > Actinopteri > Cypriniformes > Leuciscidae > Rutilus > Rutilus rutilus. The sequence continues at coordinate 15,055,277 of NC_140233.1, forward strand.
AGAGCCTCATCATCCACGCCAGGCTTCTCTGAAGTTCCTGAAGCATCAGGAGGAGATTTTAAATGGCAGTCTGGTTTTGTACTGGTACTTTCTTCCATGCAGTGTCCATATGGCACAGTCTCTTGCTCGGCAATGTTTGAAACATATGTCCTGTCCTGTCCATCTGAGTCAGACGTGTCTTCATCTGTCTCTGGAATGAGCATTACCTCCTCCGGGGCCTGCATTGCATCTCTAGCACATGACTATGATTCATAAGAGAAATAATAATAGGTCTGTGTCTTGTGCCATAAATAATTAATTTATGAGTCAAAATCCTTTTACCTTATCATCCTTCAAAATGCTGAGCGCTGTTTGCACGAGCTCCCTCTCGTTCATCCAGTACGTGACGACACTGAGAAAGACATCGTTGGGCGAAAACAATTTTTCATTAAACGTCCGTTCACATTATTATTAATTATTAAAATGACAGTTCTTAAAGGTGTTTCTACCTCCGTCTCTTCTTCGCTCTCCGGTTTGAGGTTTTAAGTGATTTCTTCTTTTCTGCTTCTTTATCTTTACTGCATTTAACGTCAGATTTCACCATCCAGAGTGGAAGGTTTCGGGGCTTTTCGGACATTATGTAGTTTAGGATTCATTTGTACCGAACCAGCCAAGAAATATTCTTTTTAAATTCTTCATCGACTGTTTTTAAGATTATGAATGTTGTGTGTGCCACCTTGTGGTCTGGAGAACAATACACGGTTATTTCACAAGAAAACTTTTTTTATATATTTACTGTAAAACCATGTGTAAAACGTGACCCAACGTGACATTTATGAAAAATACACTTTTCCTGAAAATATAGTAGGCTTTCATGTAAAAATCTATCTTCACACACACATAGCTGTGCAGATTATTTGCAAATTGTATTCAGTTATGGATGACAAATTTGATGACAAATAGTAGTTAGTAACGTAATCCAGATTACTCATTCTGACTATTTTTTAATTACTTCTGAACTAACTCGTTTATCACTTAGATTTGATTGGGATATTGTGTAAATATTTTCCATTTTCTGTTATCAACAACTTGAAATGCATTAAAGCCAGCTTTAAAAAAAAAGTTGCCAGTCACTACCAGTATTTTTGATCATTTTCACAAAAGTTTCATGGCCCCCAGAATATTTTGATGTATGAATATCTGAACATGCAATATATCAAAAGAAAGAACAGACCCCTGCTTTTAAACAAACAAAATTTAGCGATGAAATTTAGCTCTGTAGCTAATTCTGGGACAGTTTCTTACTGTCCCTGTCAAAAAAAAAAAAAATTCATGCTAATTTAATGCATTCTGTTTTTATTCACATTTTAATGTGGTTAAGTTTCATATTTTTCTTTTTTTTTTAAATAGCAAAAAGCTGAAAAAAAATCATGTTTTTGTCAAAGGCTATCTGGATGGGATTCAGACCAATGGTCAAAATGATGATCAATCTCATTATTTTACATATGCATATGCTTACATATGCTATCGCTTGTTTCTGCCACTTCTTCACATGTCTTTTTCAGAAGATGTCTAATAGAGCCCCCTAATAAAACACAGAGAGCTGGAAATTTCCATCAATGGCGGGGAAAGAGTTAAGAATTACATAACTGGGGTTAATGAAAGAACTGCAGAGGAATTGTGAGTTGATGAAAAGCTATGCTTAATTAAATCACAAAAATGAATAAATCATTTGAAAATATAAGATAAATATGATTAAACAAATACAATGATTGAACTAAAAATAGGAATATTTTATTTGTTTACCTGCATGTCAATGTGACCATTATCTGACACCAGAGCACGTGTTGTGCTATTGTGCAATTATTGAAAAATGTACTTAAAATCTCAGGGGTCTCCAAAGTGTCTGGCAAAAAAAAGGTTTGAGAATATTGCATTACATGAACAAATCAATAATAAAAGGCAATGACATTACACATTCGAAGTTTTCCAGGTTTGTCCAGACTTTTGTACAGATCAATAATCAGTGAAGGTCTCTGGATATGATGAAGACACTGTTGTCTGTTTCACAGCTATATATCAGCAGTGTTTAGTAACTTGCATATTTATTCAACTCATACCTGGTGTAAATGAGAGGTGCTTCAAATGTAGAAGCGTCACAAATTGTTTTACATGGCCCTTCTAAACTATATGATGCACAATAGGATTATGAATAATTTACTGTCATTGTGTGGCTATGTAATAATGTAATTCATAAAGTAACAGTAATCTGATTATGAGCATTTTATACTATAATCTAATTACGTAATCCAGATTACATGCAATCAGTTACTGCACTGCACTGCACACACACACACACACACACACACACACACACACACACACATATATATATATATATAAATAAACAAAAATATAAACACACACATATACATTATATATATACATATAGGCTATATATATATATATATACACACACACACACACACACATAAGTATTCAAGTGTCAAGAAGTGTGTTTAATTATTTTTCAGTACGATGAATAACTGCTCACACAATCAGACATGAGTATAATCAGAACTATAAAAAGAACTTTAGACCTTGTCAGAGTTTATTTAACAGTATATCAGAATATCATACAGGTAAACAAGATTTTAGCAAAATTTATTATATCCGTACTGTTGCATTTCATAAAAATATTTGATCACTTAGTCTTTGAAACTATCAATAATACATTAAACCATATTTATAGGAGTACAGCTGTACAAGGTAAATACACATCTAACACTAGACAGTAATATTGATCTGAATGGGCCCCGGTACGTGCCATCTTTCACAGATTCAATATTTTCTTCCGTAATATAAAATGTTTTTTTTCTTTTTTTTTTCTTTGTCTTATTTTCACAGCAGGCAGGATACAGCTTCAAACAGTAAAAGCTATGAGCTGTGCAATAAATGCATCTACCTTATCCTTCACCGTTTCTCGCAGTCTGTCTCTCCATGTAAACAGCAGTTTATTCTAGCACACTGCACCCGATGATGGAATCAATGGAGACTACAAATATTATGTGCTAGCTACAAAAATCATCAGGGAGATATGAACAGGGAGCATTTTATTGTGGCACACATTACTAATATACACTATCTTGTTTCCACTGCAAAAAACAAAAGAAAAAAAACCTTCTGATTCATTATTTTCCTGTTGTTTTCCATCAAAAACTCTAAACATCCTTAAAACAAGATGAATCTACTCAATATTATATATATATATATATATATATATATAATAAACTTAAGATACACTTAGGGCCCTATTTTAACGATCTGAAACGCAAGTATCAAGCGCGAAACGCACGTAACTTTGTGGGCGGATATCGGGCGCTGTTGCTATTATACCGGCGGGATAAATAACTCTTGCGCCCGACGCAAATCTAAAATGGGTTGGTCTGAAATCTCCCTTCATTATTCATAGGTGTGGTTTGGGCGTAACGCGAAATAAACCAATCAGAGCGACATCTCACATTCCCTTTAAGAGCAGGAGTGCTTGTTCCATGGCGGATTGCTATTATAACGGCGGATTTGCCAGGCGCACGCCAGGAGCACTTCACAGCCGAGGAGACCGACGTTCTCGTCAGGGCCGTAAAACACAGAGAAGTGACGTTGGGGATGGGAGAAACACACCCAAATTAACTTCGGTTAAACAGGCGTATGATAATTTGGGTAAATGTGTAAGCTAGATGTATGCTTTTATAATAAACTGTCTGTCTGTCTATCTATTGTAATAATGTATGATTTGCAAAAATGAAAACTGCTGCTTCTGTGTAGATGAGAGAATCAAAGTGTATGCGCGTTGTGCACACGCTACATTGATTATGGCCAAGCATGCGCCCTTAAAATAGCATATGAATAACATGCGAAAAGCGCCACTGACTTTAGACTAGGTTTTTCCTGGTCAGTGGTGGAATTGTTTTCTAAACCTGCAAAATAGCACCAGGGAACGTTTGCGCCGGAACACGTCTCCTCTCTTCGCTGAACCGCCCCCGGGAGCGCAAGTGTATTTCTTAGTTAACCGACGTGCGTCTGTGGAGGGGAAAGTCCGCTGTGCGCGGGTGCAAAATAGGAATGATACATGCGTCGGTGTACAAAGTCAATTGCGCTGGGTGCAAGATAGGGGCCCTTAATCTGTTTTGTTATTTTTCATTCACACATTTCAAAAGTATGACAAATTTCCACTAAATTGGATTGAGTAATGGATAAATGGTGTACAGATGGGTTTTTGTAAGAAAAACTTTAACTTTTCGGGTCAGAGGTCACTCTTCCGCCGGATCTAGACTCGCGCACGGCCGTTGCCAGAAGCCAGTGATTATAGTTTATTACGTTTTAAATATAGATTTTTTTTAATAAAAACGCTTCTCTTCAGAAGGCCTTTATTAACTCCTGGAGCCGTGTGGATTACTTTAATGATGGATGGATGCGCTTTTTTCAAAATCTCAGTTACTATTCACTCCCATTATAAAGCTTGGAAGAGCCAGGATATTTTTTTAATATAACTCAGAGTGTGTTCGGCTGAAAGAAGAAAGTCATATACACCTAGGATGACTTTATGGTAAATTATGGGATAATTTTCATTTTTAGGTGAACTATTCCTTAAACTTATTTAAAGGATGTTTAGAAAATGTTACAGGAAAACAATGTTTTTTTTGTTTTTGCAGTGTTGAGAAGTAGGAATGTGATAAGCTTAAACTGATATGCAACATTTTCAATACATCTCTGGATGCAGTTTCAGGATATCCTGTAGTTCAAGAAACCGCTTGAAAATCCGGAAATACATTCCACATACCTCAAAAACAATTGAATTGGCACAGATATCAGCCTGCGATCAGAATGACAGGTGCTGAGCAGCATAAGACAATTTCACAATTAAATGAATACAAAAAGAGGTGAAACACTGCATGGCATCGAACCCTCCTCCATCACTGTAAATGTTTCTGTTGATCGCTATCACCGTATGAAACGCATTAACACACAGTCTCCTCCCTCGATTGAAAAGTTCAGAATGACAGAGGTTTGGATAAAACAGCGTTTGCCGCAACAAACACAAAATCTTGATATATTATCTCCTTATTTTCTCATGACGCTGTCCACATGTGCCAGATCAGAATTTTTGATCTTTATACATTTTCACTAACAAAATATTTTCACGAGATCAGAAAAAATTGGCAAAGTTTGTCACCCTGAAATCAAAGGTGACAACAAAAGATCAGCTCTTAAGATGTTTCTATTTTTTATGTAAAATGCATATTTCATACTGCTCTTTTTCCTGCCAGTAAGGCACTCTGCCCCATACAACTGGGTCCCACCCATTCATGCTAGAGAGACCCTGATCATGCCCAAATCATTGAAAAACATCCTTTTTCCTCACCTCCCAGCTGAACCTTAACCGTGTCTTAACCAGGTGTGAGTGTCAAACGATAAACCGAAAGCCACTGGAATTTAAAGTTCACGATAAATGGCCGATATTGAAATTCCATACCATTTTGTTTAAAAAAAATAAAACACAAAAAAATAACAATCAATCATTTTAAATGCTACAAGTGAATTTAGGCATCACAACATTATAATGTACAGTATGAAAAAATTATATTCATTGTGAGGTTTGCTAAAGATCACATTTAATAGTGTTATTACATTATTTATATTTTTACGAGTGAGTGTTAGATGACAGCAAGAGAAATCTAAACGTAAAAACGTAAACGAGCAGGCAAAATTAAATACCCAATATCAAACTCGGCCAATAACAGATATGGTAACCAAAATCTCGCACCATTTAAAAAAGTAAATGGAAAAAATGCTAGGTAGCCCCGCACATAATTACATCTTATTGGTCCAAAATCCACATTTACATATATATAGCCCCCTCCATAAGTATATATCATTGGTCTAAAATTCACATTGACATGTATGTAGCCCCACCCATAATTACATCTCATTGGTCCAAACTCCACATTTATGTGTATATAGCCCCACCCATAGTTACGTCTTATTAGTCCAAAATCCACAATTACGTGTATGTAGCCCCACTTAATGTTAAAGCTACACTGTGTAGGATTTACTCCCATCAAGCGGTGAAATTGTATATGACTACCAACTGAATATTACTTTCTAGCTCCTCCCATTGTGAGGGCGTTTTAACTCCTACGGTGGCGTATTATTTCAAATCCGGCAGTCGCGAGTAATCTCCCTCTCGCATTCGACACGCCGCCACTGCGTGTAAAAACGCGAAAGGCTAAGCTTGTATGTCCCTCTTTGTCTAGTGTATTTTCAAGATGGAGGCGCAACATGGCTTCCGCCATTCGAGCGACTCGCTCGTATGTATTCTAAATGGCAGATTATACACTTTATTAGTTGGCTGAAGTGATTACACATTAATGAGAACGTATCATTTTGAAATAACAATGTGTTTTTTGCTAAAAATCAACTTAAAATATTACACAGTGTAGCTTTAATGTTGCACACATGTTAATGGTCCAAAAATCCACATTGCTGTTTATTACACATCTAATACATTCTGACTAGATGTGTTTTTTGCGCTATGTAGTGTTTGGAGCGAATAGGCAAATTATTGTTTTGTCGCACTTGGTTAAGACACGGTAAAAGACTACATGTCTCCTGGTCTCAGACCAAACTGCCCTGAAAAACTCCCTCCTTTTTTAATTAGCTCCGCTAATTAGCTCCCATGAACTACGGAGCCATCAGAGACGTGGGAAAGAAGCTTGTGAGGTGTAAGATGGCACCCCAAATCCACAGTGGCGGCACACAGTACAGGCCCAACGAGGCCGGAATGACGCACCGAGGCTTCAGAAACATCTGCGGCCCTTCTTCGGTTCAGTTTGCGACGTAACCGAACGTTTGGCTGGGTGGGTTCATCGATAGACTAAACCATACTAACGTAACACATTGTCTTGGGTTCTAAAGGGATACGTCCATGCGGCAGATTTGGCGATTGATATGCATTTACCTCCCATAATTCAGCCCGAATGGGTCGGCGTGATACTTTACCTTGTATCTCCATCATGGCGGCCTCCTTTTATATTTACTGTCAGTGTTTTACAATGTCTGTGGTGACGTGTTTTTTTTTCCCATCAGACACATGATGAAACTCAATACTAAAACGTTGAAGTTCTCAACTCTGAAGTTTGTGTGTTTCTTCGGGAATCTCTTTTCATGCTACACATATATTTGCGATATTTGACCCCCAGTAGGGGCTCGTTCTCAACATCTTGAAATGATACAAAAAATAAACAACCTCTACAAGATAAACAAATAGAGAGAGCTCGGGTCCACAGAACGGAAGAACGAGGTGTTGAAAGTTCGGCTCGTTCCCCTGCGAGAAGCTTCCGCTCTGGAACCGGAATTAAACAGCGAGAGGGCGAGCCACGCGTCTTTGGCTGCCGTTCATCTGGATCGTTCAGAAAAACTCTTGGATCAGCGACTATATGAAAAGCAAGTTGGATGCGACAATCCATTTGAGGTCGATGTGTCTCCATCTGTTCTTAATATTTCGACTTTTATGATCCATCTTCTCTGTTTTATAGGCTGTTCAAATCACAGCTCTTACAGGTGGACCTGCCACCCTTTGTTCCGCAGGCGAAGCCCCACAAAACTGACCATGAGGGGTGCTGTGATTGGTCCAGACTGTCACAGAATGCCACTGAAAGTCCAGGGTTTGAGGCTGGATGAGATGACAGGTGACGGCGAAGGGCAATGTCACGCTAGCGGGGTGAGACTACTTCCGACAAGGCAGGGGCGGCTGGAGAGACAGCACTCCGGGAGGCGGCACTGTCTACCGGGAAACATAAAGAACCTGTGAATCACCCGATACACCTGACTGCACATCAAGGTTACTGCCAACGGACACAACAGAAGATCGGGGAGCGATGGACTGAAACATTTTAGTAGCATTTCCAGTAACAAGCTAATTTAGCATTAGCATGACATGTAACGTAACGCAATGATGCCATCCCTCATCCGTAACATTGGTAAGTTTGATTCATATTAGTGAACTGGTTCGTTTGGATGGTTTATGTAAATTAATTACTTCTAAAAATGATTCATGAGTCTGTGTGGTCAGTTATATCTTTTGCATAGTCAAATATTTTATGAAATACAGCATTCATTACTGTATTTCCAACTTAGTACATATGTATATACATAATTTGTATTATAAACATTTATATAAATAAAAAAACATACATACATATGAATTATGAAAATAATTCCATGAAATCTGATCATAAAGGAAGTTATTGAAATATAAATGCAAATATGAATATATAGTTATTACTCTGATATATAAATGCAAATCAAAATCTACATGTAAATCAAAATATTTACTTATAAATCTGAATACATATACCTAGTATAAATATATAGATATAACAGTAAATCGTGTATTTGTAGTTATAAGTCTGAAAATCCTACAAATATAAAAGCAAATCTGAATATATAGTTCTAATTCTGAATATATAAATGCAGATGCATATAGTTTTAATTCCTGAAAATGTAAACGAAAATTCTGAATGTATATTTCTGAATCTTGATTATGTAAATGTAAATCCTGTAAATATAAATATTTAATAAGAAGTTAATTTTAAATAAATAAGAATAAATAATTCTCTTCTTAAATAAGAATTAAATAAAAATGAATAACCCTTTGCTAAATTCCACCCCCATATTTTTAATCCATATAATTTTATCGAATTTTAGGGTAATTTAGAAATGATTCAATAAATACTTCTCTGGTTGTAAATAATCTTATAGTCATATTTTTAAATATCGCCCCTTGAATAACTTAATTTAATAATTTAATAAGTTAACTACTTTAATGCTTCCCCAACACTGTCATTCACAGTGACACAAAACTACACACAAGCACATTTTTCGACCAATCACAGTCTAGCTAAAAAATACTCAGACATGCAGTGTATGCTAGCGTGTCAATGCAAACACAAACAGAACAGAAGCAGAGAGAAAATCGACAGTTATAGAAGAAACGCAAGCAGAAAGACGTGCAGGATGCCACGAACCGTGTCTTTAGAGTGTCCCATTATGAAGAAATAGGGTGAGGCTAGAGTGTCGCTTTTCATGCACATGGAAAGGTTGGTAGATACCATTCCTACAGGACAGGAAGTAAAAGACTGAACTATTGCATTGCACAGAAGAGTTAGAAAAACAGAGCAGCTGATAGAAGAGAGGAGTTAAGACAACATTGGTTACAGGCTACCAGACGTTACATCACTAAATGAAAGTTCACTGAAAGTTTAATTGATATAGTGAGTCATCAAAGGCTTTTAAGCTTTTAACAGAAAGCTTTAAGCTAAAGCAAACCGTCAAGATCACAGTGTAGCGCTTGAGCGATTGTTCCCCGTTGCACTCCAATAAGAGCATTTATGAGCTTATTTATGGGCCAAAATCAGCAGGTTTTTAGTTTTAAATCATGATTATCAATTCTACGTTCATCTGAAAAGTTGCTAATGGCTATAGAAGCTTTTATTTTGGCTGTGTGTATTGCGATACTCACCATATTCCGGCACCTGTCCCGTGCCCCTCTTCAACAGCAGACGCACTCGACGTCCACCGGCCTTGATGAGCTCGATGGCGCGAGCGTGACTCATGTCTCTCGTACTCTCACCGTTAATTTCAATAATCTGATCTCCAACCTGCGGACATGAGGAATATCAGGAGGGGATAGTTTGAGTCAGTATCACCCTGAAGGTGTTTATAGTATGATATAACTGACCAATCAGAATCAAGTATTCTAGAGAGTCGTGTGTTAAGTGCAAATACACTACCATTCAAACGTTTGGGGTCTGTACCATTTTTTATGTCTCTTAAGTGTCTTCAGCTCACCAAAGCTGCATTTATTTGATCAAAAATACATTAAAAACAGTAATATTGTTGAATAATATTACAATAGAAAAAATAAGTATTTGAATTTGAAAACGTAATTTATTCCTGTGATATCAAAGATGAATTTTCAGCATCATTACTCATCATTTGCTGCTCAAGAAACATTTCTTATTATTATCAATCTTGAAAACAGATATAATTTATATTTATATTATATTATATATGCTTAATATGCTTTATATTTTTGTGGAAAATGTTTTTCTTTGATGAATAGGAAATTCAAAAGAACAGAATTTAATTGAAATAGAAATCTTTTGTAAAATTATGAATGTCACTTTTGATCAATTTAAAAAGGGATATGGTGAAGGAAAAAAATATTTGTCATTGCTTTTGCATTCCCCCGAAAAACCTTTGTTATTTTTCCTCCTATTTCATATTTTGTTTCCACCACCATGTCCTTTTACGGGCTCTGTAATTTAATGCATCCTTGCTAAATAAAAGTATTAATTTCTTTAAAAACAAAAACTAAACTTTTGAACGGCAGTACATGTTGCAAGCCAAATATACTTTTACATAAATAAAAGCATTTTTTCTTACACAGGGTGAAACGTTCAAAATAGATCTTAACAGTTTGAGAGTGAGACTCTCATTTGTAAAAGTGCAATTATCGAAAGCCTTTTCCTTCTAACAGTTTGAACTGACAATCTCAGACCGCACGTGTCTGAAGAGTTTTCTCACCCTCATTCTGCCGTTGCGGATCGCAGGTCCGTCCTCAGCCAATCTCAGCACAAACAGGTCCATTTTATATTCCCGTCCCCCGCGGATACTAAAGCCAAATCCCTTCACACTTTTCTCCAGTTCCACAGTGAAATAGTCATAGTCCTAGAAAAATTTAAATAAATAAAAAATCTAAGTGTGGCATGCTGCTTTTCAAGACACCCCCCACATTTGACTTTTATTTAGCTTTTATCAAATTTAATATTAATTTATTTTTATTTACTTATTACTAAAAGAGCCAAAAAAATCATTATATGAGATAAAATACATATACATACATATACACATACACACACACACATATATATATATATATATATATATATATTACCCCCACATTTGACTTTTATTTAGCTTTTATCCAATTTATATTTATTTACTTATTACTAAAATGACCAAAAAATGACATTTAAAATCATTATATGAGATAAAGAAATGCATATAAATAGTTGTAAATATATATTGTATATGTATATGTATATATGTGTGTGTATATATATATATATATATATATATGTATGTATGTGTGTGTGTGTGTATTTTTATGTATATATACAGTATATATTTACAAATATTTAAATGCATTTTTTTATCTCCTATAATGATTTTAAATGTAATTTTTGGTCATTTTAGTAATAAGTAAATAAATATAAATTAATATTAAATTTGATAAAAATGTATAAATAACATTTTATTCAGTGCATAAAAGGTCCAGAACAAATACAAATGCTCAATATCTTCTACACAAAAACAAATGAAGAGATAAAATATTGAAAAGCTTTAAATGGAGATTTTCCGGCTGCATTGTACTGTTATCGTTCCGTCCTCTGAATATCAAGTATTATTTTTCAGCGATAACACGAGCAGTTTCACCTGTGGTCTGTAATCGGCGATGGAGTGTTGTCTGTAGTCTATCAGAGCAGGAGGGTGTCTGTACTCCATGGTGGGCGGCTGTCTGTAGTCTGCTACAGGTGGATGTCTGTAGTCCACCGGGGGCTGTCTGTAGTCCGTGTATGCAGCTTGGCAGATATCGGGTTTAACATCCTGCCTGGCTTTTACTTCCGACCTGCAGTTACCAACAAGATCAAATGAAGCGATCTTGTCCCGCAATTCACTACACGTTTCCCACAGAATTCAAGTTCAAACCATCTAAACTCTCTGAGAATGTTGCTTTGAATACTATTACGTCTTATGTACAATAAAAACAACATTTTGTGAATATATTTTACGCCTAGCGATGACCTTTGCTTCTCTCGGACCATGTGACCAGCTCTTTGCTCATATGCTATTTATTAAATCTCAGTTCCCATCTTTCATAATGCATAAATCAGAGAAGTCTTGAGCCAACCCTGGGAAAAAAACCCTGCTTGAGAGGAAAAGCATGTATTATTGAAGAGGTAAATTATTTATTTTGAAGTGTTAAGTGATGTTACTCGGGCAGGTACGAGAGAAAGACAGCAGATGCTTGAAGAGTTATGTGAGATTGCCCAAGGCAGTTGGGTTGAGCCCGAAGACTACCTGAGTGAAACCTTGGACACATGGGGAGAAAAAACAAACAAAAACAAGAATAAAAATGAAGAGATTTAGGTGGGTCAATCTCGTCAAGAACATGCCTGACTCATTTTCACTCATATTCAGTAGAATATGAAATTAAATATATTATCTTTTTTTTAATTTTTATTTTTATTTTTTTTATTGAATTTAAAATCATTTTAATAAAAATAAAAAACACTATTCATTTATGTTTTATATTTTGCAAACAATGGAACCTGATTTTGTACCAGTGAAGATTTCTTGCATTGAAATGTGAAAATGAAGAATCATTTGTTCAAAAAAGCTCATTACCACAATGAAAAACAACATTAAATGCTATTTAAATTGTAAACTAAATTGTAACTTTTTAAATTTTTAAAAATCCATGTTATTTTTATTGTAGTACATGAGAATTTCCATTTAGAACTGATAATTACATAACATCCGGATGAATTACAGTAATGCACATTTGGGGGAGGAAATGTGCTTAATTGTGATGAAAATTGTATAAAAAAAAAAACAAATCTCTGTATAAAAATGGTACAATTAGTACAGTCTTCATTTTCTTTATGCAATATAAATGTGCTTAACTGTGATGAAAAATAATGTCAAGGCAAAAAACCTTTACAATATAAAAACAGTCAGATGGATAAATGGATGGATGGTTGAATAGACACAGATGGATGGATGGATGGATGGATGGATGGATGGATGGATGGATGGATGGAACGATCAATAGATAGATAGATAGATAGATAGATAGACTGATAGATGGAACGATAGATAGATAGATAGATAGATGGAACGATCAATAGAAAGATAGAACGATACATAGATGGATTGATGGAACGATAGATAGATAGATAGATAGATAGATAGATAGATAGATAGATAGATAGATAGATAGATAGATAGATAGATAGATAGATAGATAGATAGATGGAAGGATGGAACGATCGATAGAAAGATAGAATGATACATAGATAGATAGATAGATAGATAGATAGATAGATAGATAGATAGATAGATAGATAGATAGAACGATACATAGAACGATACATAGATGGATTGATGGAACGATAGATAGATAGATAGAAGGATGGAACGGTCGATAGAAAGATAGAATGATAGATAGATAGATAGATAGAATGATGGAATGGTCAATAGATAGATAGATAGATAGATAGATAGATAGATAGATAGATAGATAGATAGATAGATAGATAGATAGATAGATCGGTCGATAGAAAGATAGAATGATAGATAGATGGATTGATGGAACGATAAATAGATAGATAGACAGATAGACAGATAGATAGATAGATAGATAGATAGATAGATAGATAGATAGATAGATAGATAGATAGATAGATAGATAGATAGATAGATAGATAGATAGAAGCATGGAACGGTCGATAGAAAGATAGAACGATAGATAGATGGATTGATGGAACGATAAATAGATAGACAGACAGATAGTATACAGATCACAACCTTTTCTGTTCATGTTTTCTTTTCTGTTCAAACTTTAATATTATATTAGACATGACAATTATAGATTCGGGCAAACAGTACCTGGTGTCATGAAGGTACAGCTGTGGTGGCACCGGCACTGATCCGACTGAGGTAGGTTGAACCCCCGGGATGCCTGGATCCACAACAGGAGCAGCCTGAGTCCCCACTGAGCCCGACTGCATGGCCTCCAGGCCGGGCTGACTCACAGGGAGACTGCTCTGAGTCACTGGGGGGCTGCCATGGGGAGCTCCGGGGCCCGGCTCCATCAGCAGAGGGCTGGGCTGTGTGGTGGCCGGGCTGGGGTGGGGCGCTGGTGGGCTGGGGTGAGCCACGCTCGGGCTCTGCTGGGCTGCTGGGCTGGACTGAGTCTGAGGGCTGTGCTTCTGGGCCACCATGGGACTCTGCTTCTCCGATGTAGGGGCCGAATGAGCACCGTTTACGTCTAGGGCACAAAATGATTGTGTTTTCAAAGGAAGAAGACCGAAATCTTTCTTTATTGTGACGTACTCTGATCATACCTTCCTCTGGGATGATGTGCAAGGTGACAGTGAGTCCAGCGTCTTTGATCAGCTTGACAATGTCAGCGTGAGGCATGTTGATAATAGACTGACAGTTGACAGCCATGATACGATCACCAACTTTCAGCTTCCCACAGCGATCGGCCGGACTGCCCTCGATGATGCGGCCGATCTTATGTGGCACAGCTACAAAACATATGAATGGTGAATTTGATGGAAAATATTTTGGTCATATTTCAGTTAAAAAAAACTATAATAAGAAATTAATATAAAAGGAATATAATATTTTCCATAAAGAAAATTAAGTCTATTTTAGTACTGTTAATTCTTTTTAACATTGAAACTGAATTTTCAGCACAATCCCGTAGTTATAAATATTTATGAATTTATCATTTATAAAAATTACTATAATAATATTCTCAATATTCTTCGGCTTCAAATAGGCTTCATTTTCTATAATAATAATAATAAATATTGAATGTTAATATAATTAAAAATATTTAATAACATTAGTATTATACATTTATTTTATATTTATAATTTATATAACATTATAAATATAAAAAACTATTATAAATATTCTCAATAGTAATCTTAATGGTTCTAAAATAGGTTTAATTTGCTTTAATAATAATAATAAATATAAGAATATAACCAATATATTGGTATCAATATTACTATTATAAATGTATTTTATATAAATATTTATTACTTTTCTTAATAGTAATCTGCAATATTTTGCAATATGCAACAAAAAAAATCTCATTTCTTTTTTCAATTATTTTGGGATGAATAAGTGCCGAACAGATTTGTATTATTTTACATGTTATTTGAAGATGTATCAGCTTCCTTCCTTTGAAATGCAATGACTTTTTTATGATATAGGGCCTGATCCCAGACTTTCAATACATTTTAAAATATTACCATGTGTAAAAGAATGCAATAGTGTTCACCAGAGCAACAGGGTGGCAGCTGTGTGAAGAGGGGACTTACTTATTGTGTTTGTGGTCTCTGGACGGTTGAGGGAGCTGATGATGACAAAACCAAAGCCTTCGCTTTCCTTGCGGTGTATAACAACATCAGTGGTGGGGGGTAAGTTGACCGGACACACTGCATGACCGCGGGGAGAACTGCTTTGATTGGCCGCGGCACCGTTTTCCTCGCATGGCTGGCCTGCAGGTGGCAGCACACACAATCTCAGCCAATGCAAACACAAACCACAGCAAGACTCATGCTATTACACAGAAATTACGCTTTTACTTATTGATAATGTAATTAACCATTAACACTGTAAAGCCTGACGTATGGAAAATATTCAGAAAAATATTCACAAAAAACATTTATTTAAATGCAACGGCTTGATTGAACCTTTCGAAAAGATATATATATATATATATATATATATATATATATATATATATATATATATATATATATATATATGAAGAGTTCAGATGCAAAAGCCTCTAAGTGCCATCTGAAATTTTCTTTTAGAATGATCATTTTTATCAAGCTCGTATATTTAAATTCAATAATTTCACTTAAATGGCAATAAAGATTACCTATTAATTGTCATTTAAGTGAAATTACTGAACTTAAATATACGAGCTTGATAAAAATGATCAATCTATAAGAAAATTTCAGATGGCACTTAGAGGTTTTGCATCTGAACTCTTCATATATATATATAAAAATGGTTTAGTTTTGTTAAGTATATTTGATACATCAGGCTTTTATGGCTCGTATTATATGATATAGTGAGAATATGGAGCTCATACTTAAGGTGGAAAAAACGAACTAAGCAAAAATATGCACTTTGGTGCAGATGCTGATATTTATATGGCCTGAATGTAAGATGAAATTCTGATAGCTTGAAATGTAAATCAATGAGATCTTTATATCACTATAGCAGAATACTTACATAAAGTGTATATAAATGTCAGTTGCCACTCTATAGCTCCCAATAATATGTCTTATTAAAATGACATTTAATTTAAAGGTGCATTGCGCAAGTCTCTGAGTTTTTGCAGAACTATGCCCCCTTCTGGCGAAACGCGAAACTGCAACCAGAGTTGTGCACGCGGTTATGTGGAGTTTGCGTTGGGGTTTGGGATGAACTAGAAGCCGGTCTTTTTGAATCCATCTTCTACTTTTGCAAAAGTCGCTTGAGTTGTCTTCGCTAATGCGGATAATGGCGGCGAATACACAAACCTGCCAGACATAGCCAGGTGAGCGTGAACGCGCATGACGTCACGCCCAGTCGATTCCGTCCCGAATCCCTCTTATTTATTTTACTGTACAGGATTATAGAGGCAATCGCAGTGATCATAGAAGGGCTCATTCAGCCCATCAGGCAATTGTTTAAGCATGTATGGGTTAGAAAAATGGGTATTTTTAACATGAAAAGTTGCTTAATGCACCTTTAATTCAGAGCTCTGTAGTTTTCATTGTGGGGGGAAAATATATATAACACAATGATGATTGAGAGATGAACAAATAAACGTTCCCCAAAAGCCTGATGTTTCATATTTCACGCTTGCATATTAACATGATTTTTCAAAAAAATGATATATAATCAAGTTAACCTAAGTTGCTTCAGTCCAGTAAGTGTTCATCTTGAAATATTACAGACAATATAAAAGTTATTCTGATATTTACTTTATAAAAGTAAAGACACATGAACCTCGATCTGTTTTTAGAATGATGCTAATTTTTTACTTGCTGAAAAGTATAAACTATCAATCAGACGACAGAAGGCACGTAGCAGCAGATTGTGTACAATAGGGTTTTCAGCAAAGTTTTAATCATGTTGATCATTTGCATATCAAATATGATACAGTAGACTTTATAGGGTTATTAAAGAAACTAAAAAAATTTAACTCCATGTAACTCATCCTAAATACCCATATTGATGAATTTGTTGCTTTATAAACCCTGACAGTGTAGTTCCAGACTGGATTTAAGGATATAATAGTTGTTTTTGTGTCACTGGAGAGTTTTGCTCACCCTGCTGCAGCAGAACCCTCCTCCTGACGGTCAAGGTGACCTGTCCGTTTCGTGCAGCCGCGTGCATGAGGTCGATGACGTAGCGGTGTGGTCTCCCCGCCACGGGCATCCTGTCAACCGAGACCAGCTCATCTCCTGGACGCAGTCTGCCGTCGCGCTCTGCGGGGCTGTTCTCTATGATTGCTCCGATCACAATCTGTGGAGAAGAATCAGTCATCACATTAATATGAACTGACATTCACAGTCTCATTATAATATTGTCATCAGTTTTACATTACATGTTTAACAGCAGTTTTCCTGACTAGCTGATGGGTTTATACATATCTAGCTTGACAGAAAGTCGCTTTACTGCTGGTATTTGTTTAAGAAAAGTAAATTAAACTAGCTAAGAGACGACCGTTAATAAACTGTCATTTTAGGGTCAAATTAGGCTTTTAACAGCCACAATTCTGCTCACAATCTGTGTGAAATAAAGCAGCACACCTTATATACAGTTGCTTTAAATGCTATCAGATGCTAATAATATTTTATATATTCCTTGGTACTGAACAAGGTTAGAGTTATTGCTAATGATAACTATTATGAGGAAGACAATTAGCAGTAAACAACAATTTGATTAACTAAAAAGAAGAAGAAGCAGTGCTAGAGTAAATCAAAGCACTAAAATTGTAAAAAATGTTTAAAAAAAAAATATATATATATATGAAATTGTACACATTTTCAAATATTTCTCAGGCCTGGCTTCAGACTAGCAATGTATTCTGTCAAAAAAACAACACGTCTGATTGACATGTAAAACAACCAATCACAGCGCCGTGTCTCTCGTCACAGGCAGATGGAACAATTTTTGATGGGATGAAATGGATGAAAACACTGAAATTAAATAAATTAAAATTAAAAAGAAAATTAGATAACTATTTATGGAAAATCCAAGATCAAAACTGAAATCAAAAATCAAAACAAAACTATTAAAGCTGGGCATTATAGTGAAAATATCTCCTTATGAGTAAGTAGTATTATTGTAGTAAATTATTGTACATCTCAAAATATAATTTTGCTGGAAATTCATCCCCACAATTTTATATACACATACATTTTTTTTGTATTTGTACGTAATAAATGTTTTTTTTTCTTCTATGCAGCAACTTAGTTTTTTTTTTTTTTTATGTTTCTTTTGAAGCTTGGTGGACACAAACTTATGTCACAAGATTATTGACATCATTACAGATGCATCATAAATCTGCGTATTTGGGTCACTTTAAAAATATATATATTTTTTTGTAATGTTACAAAAGATTTGGGTTCAAATAAAAGGCTTTTCTTTTGACCTTTCCATTCATCCAAGAATCCTGAACAAAAATATTAACATTGATAATAATTATTGAGCATCAAAATTTGCATATTAGAATAATTTTCTAATCATGTGACAGTGAAGAATGGGGTAATGATTCACAGCTTTGAATCACAGGGATATATTACTTTTAAAAAATATATTAAAATAGAAAACAGTTATTTTGAATTGTAATATTATTTCACAATATTACTGTTCTATTGTATTTTTGATTAAATAAACGCAGCCATGATGAGCATAAGAGACTTATTTCATCGTACTGACCATAAACTTTTGAATGGTAATGTAAATCACGATACAGCCCAGCTCTAATAATTACTGTAAAATTTTCAAAACTACAATAACCACTATAGTCATATACCATCATATTGTCATGGTATATGCCCAAATAAAAACACGATACTGCTAACGTCATATAAATAGCTGAAGTAAATGAATTTATCAGGTGTGTTTCCATCTGCTGCTCATGGAGCTGTACAGATATGAGCCAGTATCTGTTTATCCTGCCCCATACGAGCCTTGTCACGGGCCTCCGGACTCACAGCCTGCACCGCCTCGTCTCCACCCAGGATCCTGAAGCCGAAGCCGGTCTTCTCACGCAGCAGGTGCACTTCCACTTCCTGGTACTCCACACCTGAGGAACAAGAATAACAGATTAGATCAAGCGCACCCAATCCATGCTGCTTCCTCTGTATGTTTGACATGAAAGCAGAGATCAGGGCTTCTTCAGGAACATCAAACCATCCCTAAACCTAACCACAAGCTGAGGAATCAGAGAACGCCACACGTTATGTAGGTCGGCTCACCAACTGGAGTGCTGAACCTTCTGATGTTCTGGAGGATAAGAGTATGGTGGTAGACAGAGAGCTAAATATAGAGCCCTAAAGTCACATGGGTTACATAAATTAGCCATTGAAATGGGACTAACGGCATATGTGCTTCGCGACTTAAAGAAAGGGAAAGCAGCACAAAAGACTTGCCTGTAGAGTCTGTCAGCGTCCGAGGTGGGATTGGCTCTGTGCGAATGAGAAATGAAAGCTTCAAACTATTTATTAAAATTATTCAAAAATACTTTTGAACTATCAACTGGCTTTATGCTTTATTGAGGCTCATGTGTGGGAGGAATCTCAAGGAACCTGTCAAGGATTTTATAGGCTCATATTTCACCCCTAAATGAAAAGAGTAAGAAGTCATTGGATTGAAGAAAATGAAGCCTTTTTTCTAGTTGTGACATGATTTATGAAAATGAAGCCTTTCCATTGTCATTAATATGATGTGAAAAAAAACAACGAAATAATATAGCATAGCATAGCATAGCATAGCATAGCATAGCATAACATAACATAACATAACATAACATAACATAACATAACATAACATAACATATAACATACAGTAAATAATTATATACAGTCATTTTATTACAAAAACAAACAAACAAACAAACAAACATCCAAAAGCCATACAGTCATGAGAAACAAAACAAAAACTAACGGTCCAAAAAATGCTTCATTAATAAATGATTCGAATACACGACTTACGTCTGCTTTCGTAAATGGCACGTGACTTCTCATAGAGGTCGTAGGGGTCAGGCTTGCCCAGGTGGAAGCCCTCTGTGTCCGGAACGGAGGAGCGATGGAGCGTCTGTCCGGGATGTGGAGCGCCGTGGGGGAGCAAAGTGGCCGACAAGCTGGTCTGGGGGCTTCCTTGAGGGTCCCACTGCAAGGACAATACAGACATAGACCGGTTCGAGTGGATAATACACATGCATACACTAAAAAGTAGTGAAAATCTCCTATGTAGATCCTTTAAAAGATCAAGCAGAGACGACTGGGTGTGTCATCGTTCGGACCCCTGTCATTACTCCTGTCCTCTTTCTGAGAGGAGAGAGTTTAGCAGTCCAATCGCTCTCTGGAGGTTCAGTGAAGGAGACGAATTAAGCCCTAAGTGTGGAACTAAAGTGTGAAGCGAAGTGTCTGTGCTACAGTCATGCGCCCCGGGGGCTAATGGATCCTATTTCCTGTGAGCTGTTCATTTCACCTGCAGCTTTCTGCTTAACCTGCCAATTCCATTACGAGCCCTGAATCCAGCCGAACCGGACGGCCTCCTGAAAATGATGTACCTCACGCTGGCATGAAAGTGAACTCACATGAAATTAGATATCAAGGCTAGTTCTAGAAATACCTAAATGAGCTAAATGAAATGGTCCGTTACTTTGCAAGGCTTCGGAGAAACTTAACCTGAGATGTGTAGTCCGTTTAGTTTCTCAAACAGCATTTGTGGACCCGCAATGCAATTAAGGCATGTAAAACTAAGGAAAATTATACTAGAGAACTAAAAACCCTGGGAAGAATTTGTTTGTTGTGGGATAGTGATAAGAACAGCCTGGGTGTTCTGTTAAATATCACCTCTCGCTGGAACACTTGATTCTGATTGGCTAATTAGAATTAGCCAATCCTGCAGGTAAATATTTTTGTATAAAGGCCAGTAAGCTATGCCAAGAAAAAATATTTTTAAATAAATTATAATGAACTAAAAACTATCAATTGTATTATTTAATTTTATATCATAATTTATCTATATATATATATATATATATATATTTTTTTTTTTTTACACACACATTTTCTGCTTCCTGAACTGTGCTTTATGCAGAATTAAATGTATACATATATATATATATATATATATATATATATATATATTTTTTTTTTATATACACATATATATATATATATATATATTTTTTTTTATATACATATATATATATATATATATATATATATATATATATAAATAAATGAAAGAAAAAACTATATCTAAAAAACAGATTTATTAAAATAAAAAAATAATGCAAAATACATTTTCATGGCCTTCTTAAAAAATATATGGATAATACATTTTCTCAATTTGATCACCACTGGCCAGAGTGGGAAATAAATATTTTGGACCCTTCTGAAAGGGGTTGTATCATGCTAAAGTGGTTTATTTTGTGAAATAAATAACCAGTGAATAAAATAAATAAGAAAATCCGACAGGTTTGGAGTGACATGAGCGTGAGTAAATGATGACAGAATTTTCATTTTTGCGTGAACCCTCTTTAATATTTCAACTTCAAATGAATCCATTTTCAGAAACGAGAAGTTTTGTTTTTAAGTCCGCCAGAGCTATAAATCACACGGCATGATTGAGTCCGCGGGTCTCCGGGACAGAGGAGGAGGAATATCAATTGAGTATCACCTGCATAATCTTTGCTCGGAATAATTTCTCTTCATGATAAACACATTCTAGCGCGCATCTCTCTCTCTCACACACACACATATATTAAAAAGGCACACTTTGCTGTCGGTTAAAGCTTTTTGTTTGCTAATGCAGCAGCACAAGAGTCATACTGATTAAGTACGCCACCCATGGCGGCTGCGTTAATGCATCTGTCACCCGGGACACCTCCATGTCGGGTTTCATCAGAGTGTTATCCAGCGCGCCGGTGAACACGTGCTGAGACTAAGAACTCGTGGCTGCGGTTTGTCTCTAACAGAGATTGGAGATTGATGCTGCAATCGTTCTGAGCTGCCGAGGGATTTCGGCCATCAAACACCAGTCCAAGATCTTTGCTAAAGGACAGCGGATAGCCAGAGGTGTGCAGGAGGTCAAATCCTCTTATGTTACATAAACACATGATTCCATCATTTCTCCAGCAAACACTGACGCAGAATGTCAAAATTCCATCAGCATACCTGCAGAAATGATCTATCAATTCAAAAGCAAATATTGGCAGAAAATGCTGAAAAATCTAACACTACACAGTTTGAACTTATTCTACTTTACATATGTCTATGGGCAAATATGCAATCCAATGATTAGCCATTAAAAAAACGAAAATAAAAAAACGAAAATGTTGTAACATTTGATTCATTTATATAAAAATAGAGTATAAAATCTTTAATATAAAAATAGAATACTACTGATAAAACACATCTTTGCACTTTTTCATATGAACAACCATTTAGGATCTGTACAAACAAAATCTGTATTTGTTTGATTCACTCCAAAGAACCGACTCATTCATATGAGTCATTTGTTTGGGAATCTGACTACACTGTTACAATATGTGTTTGATTCATTACAAAGAACAATTTATTAGAGTTGCTGCACTGTATGTGTTTATTTCACTAAAAGATCCATCTCGTAAGAGCCATTTGTTTAAGGTTTGGACTACACTGGTTGCTATATATGTATTTGAGTCACTAAATAGGGCAATTCGTAAATACAGTACTTTATGTTGTGTCGAACTGTTGGCCAATTCACCTGAATTTGTATAATCTCACACGTACATTTTCATGCGATCTGCTTACGCCCCACTGACCTTATGTACAGGGGTGGACCTTCATGCTGGATTTAAAAAAAAAAATTTCTGTACAAATCCCATTGTACAAATTCATACGCAATTGCAACCTCATAAGAGTTTTCCCATGAGATCAGGGGCCGGTTTCAAAAAGTCTATAGTGTTAGACAAGTCTAAAATTTGCTTTTAGACTAGTCTAATGCAAGACTGTTTCACAAAAATAAAGACTGACTTAATTTAGACCAAAAAAATTTGACACCTTACCCCCAGGCTAACTTAAGTCTAAGGCTGCGTCTCATTTCTCTGTCTAACACGTAGCAGCCAGATAGTGGCAAGGGAAGATGACGCAAACGGCAATTGAGTGGCGTCTCATTTCGTAGTGGAACGCTCTACCCCTACCCCCCTTCACTCGGTATCGAGAAGCAAGGGGAAGACGCAGACAAAGTGGTAAGGGGAAGGGGAAGGGGTAAGACAGAGAAATGAGATAAGACTCTATGTTACCTTGGCAACCAGCAGTAACAATCAGTTACATTACAAACAGCCAAAAGAAAAGGGAAAATGGCTCATAATTTGTGGTTTGCTGACGACGTTATGGAGAGAGCTATGAGAAGGGAATATTTCCTCTTAAATATTCTTGTGCCATGTTTTTGTATCTTTTCTGTACGTCTTTAACGCTGTGCTCAACGGTCGGATTAACGCTGTTAACTGTCGTAGCAATCTTTTTCCAAATGAAACATTTCTTCTTGTTACTACATTCTCCGCTAATTTTCCCAAGTAAAATGTCCATGTAACTGTTATACTCCTCCAACAAACACATATTTCCCGCTGGGGGTAAACTGCTCTGAGCGGTTGAATGCGCTTATTCGATCCGCCATGTTTTTTGTTTTGAAAAGTGTCTTATTTTACCCAGAATTCATTGCAGTGTAGTCCTACTTAAGCTAGTCAGAGTCTTATAATAATTCGTTACATTTATATAGCGCTTTTTCTGAGACCTCAAAGCGCTTTACATAGATGGGGGAATCTCCTCAACCACCACCAATGTGCAGCATCCACTTGGATGATGCGACGGCAGCCATATTGCGCCAGAACGCCCACCACACACCAGCTTACTGGTGGAGAGGAGACAGTGATGAAGCCAATCAGTATATGGGGATGATTAGGAGGCCATTTTTAGGGGCAAATAGGGGCAAATTTGGCCAGGATGCCGGGGTTACACCCCTACTCTTTTTCGAAGGACATCCTGGGATTTTTAATGACCACAGAGAGTCAGGACCTCGGTTTAACGTCTCATCCGAAGGACGGTGCTCTTTTGGCAGTATAGTGTCCCCGTCACTATACTGGGGCATTAGGACCCACACAGACCACAGGGTGAGCACCCCCTGCTGGCCTCGCTAACACCTCTTCCAGCAGCAACCTGGTTTTTCTCAGGAGGTCTCCCATCCAGGTACTAACCAGGCTCAGCCCTGCTTAGCTTCAGTGGGCAACCAGGGCTACAGGGTGATATGGTTGCTGGCCAAAGTCTTAAGTGCTTTGTGCAACGGTCTGATTTAGATGTCTATCTGAAGTCTGACTATCTACTATGTCTAAGCCATAGTCAAAGTCTATCTTTGTGAAACCGGCCCCAGGTTGGCTCAGAAGAGCCATTCGTTCAGGAATTGAACTACTCTTCTTGCAGTGTCTGATTGGTTCAGTATTTGCAGTAGCTGTGTTGTGGCTCCACTGAATGAGTAGAGCAGGAAATGTCTAATCATTTTAGTACCGTGTTCCATCCACATTGGTGGAAGCATGTGCGAGAACTTTTAATGGAACCGAACGGTTGAATCTGTATTGAAGACTTACTTTATGAGCCTTTGAAGTTACAGCAGTTCTGTCATGACAACTCTCGGAGAGATTTTCATGATAATGGATGTGGCAATGTTAATGTCTTTGGTTTTGGCGGAAGAGATCTGCTACACTACTGCTGCAGAGCAAGTACCGAGACTTGCTACTGCCAGTACATTCACAGAAATCCTGCTGTGAGCATGTAAGACATGCTGCTGCTGCACATATAACACATGAAATAACCCATAGCAGATCTATACTGGTGGAGCTGGGGAAGATGGAGGGTTTCAAGATGCAGTGCTAACAGCAACACTACCAGTATTTAAATGTTGAGCGGCAGCTCATTGGCTGCTGATCCAACAGCAACCAATCAGCTGCGCTATGTAAATAACGATGCGATCACTACCAAATGAGTTAAGGACCTATCAGCCAGCGCCATCTAGAGTTTCATGACAGAACTTGGTATTTTAATGTCAAGGTCAGTTCAAGAACATGCAAAAACAAACAGTTGTTTGAGAAATTAAATATCTGAAATCCATTTACCTGTTTTGTGGGATCCCAGGGTGAAAAGAGGCCTGACAGAAAAGGAAAGAGAAAGATTATCATTAGATATTCCTTAAAGAGTAAATGAACACATTTTTCATATTAGTCACATAATATTTGCCCCTTCTTCTCTTCACTTCGTTGTCCTGTAGGCTCTTAAGTGAGGAAACATTATTGCATTTATTAGTGAGGTAATTACATCATTAGCTTTGATTAGCTTTGAGCAGAAGCCAGACTCTGTAAAACAGACGTGAGACACTAAACTCGATTTTTACAACTCTTGCGACTTTCAGTCAGTTCTGAATCATCATAATGAAATCATAATGGCCAGCAATGCTTTTAGCTTATGCGCTGTATCTATATCACTGTAGCTTCCTTATATCAGTATCTGTACAAATATCTTTAGTAAAATTGCACATTATATTAATATTAATAGATAATAATAAATAATTATTTTTGTCATATTTTTTGATACATCAACTCATTTATAAAAATGTATTTATGTACATACTACATGGGGATTAGATATTTTTTCTGACATTGTTTTCTTTTCTTGCTTTATGAAATAAATGCTAAAAGGTTCAGAAAAATAAACATGATTCAAAATATTTTAGTCATTATTTCACACAATTTTGAAAAATAATTCAAATGATTAAGAATATTATACTAAATATTGCTTAACATGCTTCCTAATAATAATCTAAATCACTTAAAGAATTTACAAATAAAAAGATTATTTAATAATAAAAAACCCACATTATTATTAAGTATCTTACAGACTACATTAGGTTACACAAATGGAAAGCCATTTTTAAGGGTCAGATCTGGTAGAAACAATAGTTAAAACTGCACATTCTTACAGCGAGTAAAGAACTCCCATAATACTGTTTTTCAATATTAAGTTCTCCATATAATAAAATTCATGATGTGCATTTGTGATATGACTGTAATAAGAAGAAGGTTGTTTAAGATTCATCTGCAATATGATTATACCATGGCCAGAGGTGCTGGAAGAATAATGAGTTATGACTTTTCATTTCTCAAGTCTCATGCATGTTTCTTTCAATAACATGGATTATATTGAGAGTCTTTGTGCATTCACACGCTGTACGTATGGGGTGTGTGTATGTGAGTATTTGTAGGCATGGGGGCAAGGCATTTTTATGCCTACTTAAACTAACAGGATTACATCAAACGCTATATGACCAGGACACGACTTGGCAGCGAAGAGCTAAACATAAAGCCTCGGGCAAACACGCACAGTCGTGCCACTCCATAAGTCCTCATCCTCCCCCAATACATTACAAAAGATGCCATATGGACAACAAAGACCAAAGAACTTCAGTGTAACTCACATGCAAAAAAAATGTATTCTCTTATTGATTGATTGCTTTTAATCTGACTTGAACACTGAAACAACCTTCGAAAAATTCAAAATTAGGACTAGTAGTCGAATGCCATGTTCAGTCAATGGCATCAGTCGCCTCATGCTTTCTTGAGTTTCGTTCATGTCACGACTCACGAGTCTCTCTCAGGTGAAGTCTGAAAGGTGAGGGATTCGGGGGTGATTGTCATCTCTGTGTACTCAGAGACCCAGATGGAATAGAGCCAAGAGGATGTAAGAGATCTGCTGAAATGCCACGGCCCTGATGGTATTTCCGACACTCCGGGAACTCAGTAGAGTATACTGTAGTTATCGCCTCGCACCTGTCTGTCCAGTCCTACTCGAGATGTCAATAACCCTGACAAAAGAACCGCAGAGAGGAAGACGGACAGTGATATTGTGCTCTGACTGCGGCACTAATAAGGTAGAGAAATGCTTGAAGAATTCGAAATGGGAATCGTAAGCATTTCTGGTTCCTTAACGCTTCCATCAGTGATTCTTTTAGTACTTTGGAAACATTCAGAAATAAATGCATTTCTTATTGCATTTGGAAATATTGCATTATTGCATCTTATTGCATCTACCTGCCAAATGAGATCATTTCAGATTTTAACAGACATAAATCTAATTAAATTACTGCAAGAGTTACATTTATACAGGGTGTTTATATGGGTGCAAATGCAATTCGATAACTGGTACTAACTAGGGCTGGACGAAATGTTGAATATTTGCAATATATATTTGTTATGCTTTTGCTGGCAGAATTACATGCAAGTAAATATTGCTATTTATTTCTATGTATTGTTTTGTTATAATGGTGCATATAAACAAAACCAGATTAAGTATATATTTTTTCTTTAGTTCATTTAGTGATTTTCGTGGAAAACAAGCCCTCGTTCATTTTTTTATTCGATTTTTTAATGTATTTTACTTTTATCATTTTTGAATCATCAACCATAGCTGGTTGAAATAATGGTCCCTCTTATTCAGTGTTATTAATTTTAGTATTTGTATTAATATTTCAAATTATTTTGAATTTCATATTAATTTGATGCTGTTTTAGTCATTTTCATTGTTCTTTTGTCCTTTATTATTATTTAATACATTTATTAATTATTTTATTTTATTTTTATAAAAAAAATTGCACCTAGATTTACTTTATTTCAATTACTGAAAACTATTTAATAGTTCAAGTTTACAACAACAACACTGCTTTGATTATAAAACACACATTTTTGTTAAGTAATACCTTTACAGAAATATGATATTTACAAGATATTTTTTTTAAAATATGACTCAATATGACACAATGTTGAGTTTTTTTTTTATAGCTATAATCACCCATTTCCTAATCCTAACTAAACACTATTAAATAAAAATACTATATATTATATATTTATACACATTTCTTATTTATTTAAAGAGATTAAGAGAAAAGTATTTCAACCCCGGTAAGAATTCTGGATATTTGCTCTTGTCCTGGTGAGAAATTATGCTTGTCTTGACATTTATTTGCCCATTCATCCTGTTGCTTTAAATAGATAAATCCATGTAAATTTATGTAAATTATGATAATATAAACTCTTCACGTCACTAAGAATAAATTACGTCTCCTCAATCAGCATCTATTTCAGTGTATTCCCTCAGTGCTACCTGCAGGGAAGTACCAGATTGGTCTGTTTGCTGAACGCCCCGCCCCCCTTCAGCCACTCTGCATTCTGATTCGTCAGCCTGTTTATCTCCACCAGCTCAGTGTGGGAGTCGTGCTTTAATTAGACAACTGGGGAAAAGAGCTGTTAACATGGCCGGCGCAGGCCGGACTCTTGGCAGAGCGCCGGCAGGAAACTGAATGGTCTCGCACTCAGCCAGTGAGTCACGTGGGACGTCTCTCGCTCCGTTACAAGAGGCCTTGGAGTGTTTGCCGAGCGGTCTTTTAAGACCGTAGCCTTCGATATAGTCATGAAACACGCAAAGGAGGTGAGAACAGACACACAGCGTAATTGGCAGGATGCATTGGTGTAATTACTTGATTGATAGTGGTTCAGAAAAATGGACAAGCATCTTAAGAACTCATATCAGGCTTACTTACTAAACACATGGAGAGACTTTAGCGTTCTTCAAGATCGTTTCTATTAATTGCCTCATTAATTTTCATTCTAAGAATATCCTAATTATAAAGGGTGATAAAATATTACACTCTGGATGGACATTTTAATGAAAGTAAGCACTCTGATAAGTGGACTCGCATGGAATTAGTAGATTAGCTTGGCTTCTGTCTGAATATGCTAATAACTGTCACCAGCTCTTGCCAAGAGATGATACAGTGTGCAATATTGCGAAGGCTTTGCTAAAATTTCCCCAAAACAGCTCATCAGCTTCAGTTATTCTGAAAGAAAACAGTTTGAGTCTGAAAAATTGAGATGCTCTGGCAAAGTACATCTAGGACTCTATAGTAGGAGTATTTCTCTCCTCTTATTTCAAAATCTTGACGAATCAAAGCTTAAGGCAAATTAAGCTGAAGTTCAGAGAGCTAGAAAAGACTTAAAACTGAAGCACGGATGTATACGAAGTTAGTTACTTTCCTCATTTCTACTTAAATTGTGGTTTCGTTTTCACACAAAGCTGTCATAAGGCTTCAGAAGACTTGGGATATAGTGCATATACAGTGCAATGCATAAGTTAATACACCCATGCTAAAGTTGACTAAAAAGAGGAATAAAAAATCATATTTTGGAAATTGAACTTAATGCCTTAATTTAAAAAATTAGGAAAAATCCAACCTTTAAGGACACCAATTTTCTTTGTGAATGAATAATGTTTCGTAAATAAATAAATGTTCTTCCTTAAAATACATGGTGCATAAGTTTGTACACCCCTATGTTAAATTCCCATAGAGGCAGGCAGATTTTTATTTTTAAAGGCCAGTTACTTCATGGATCCAGGATACTATGCATTGGCATGGTTTTATTTCAGTTAGCCTAAAAGCTAGTTTGATTAGCATTGAGAGCAATGCAAATCAAACTAGCTTTTAGGCTAACTGAAATAAAACCATGCCAATCTCTAGGTATGGTGAATGCTATGTGATGATGTGGGGCTATTTTAATTCCAAAGGCCAAGGGAACTTTATCAGGATGCATAGTATCCTGGATCCATGAAGTAACTGGCCTTTAAAAATAAAAATCTGCCTGCCTCTATGGGAATTTAACATAGGGGTGTACTAACTTATGCACCATGTATTTTAAGGAAGAACATTTATTTATTTACGATACATTATTCATTCACAAAGAAAATTGGTGTCCTTAAAGGTTGGATTTTTCCTAATTTTTTAAATTAAGGCATTAAGTTCAATTTCCAAAATATGATTTTTTAGTCAACTTTAGCATGGGTGTATTAACTTATGCATTGCACTGTAAGGACCACTTTTATGAGACCTTTATGGTGGTTTTTAGCAGATTTTGGAGCGCCATGAGGATGAGTAAATTAATTTTCATTTGGCTTACAATACATACGTGAACATTTCACTTTGCCAAAGTCCAGAATAGATTTCGGGCAACCTTCAGTACATTTCTGATGAACTTGGTTTTAAAAATGAAGGGTGTAAATGATCGCACCTGCTGCTGCTCCTCTCTGAATGACAAGCGTAGCCTCTGTTCCCACTGGACAGTCCTTGAGCAGCTGCACCACCTGTGTGTGGTTGAGTCCCTGGAGACCCTTCTGATTAATCTCCACCATCAAGTCTCCTTCACATAACCCTGGACAACCCTGCGGCTCCAGAACCTGATCACAACGTAAAGAAACAGTTATGACACATAAACATCTTTTGGCTTGAAGTTTTTTTGGAGACTGTTACACCATTACCCTCAGTGCCCTCACCCCATACTTAACATAAGTACAACAGGAGTCTATTTATTTATGTATTTATATATATATATATATATATATATATATGTGTGTGTGTGTGTGTGTGTGTAGTTCGATTAAATGATCAAAATATGATCAAAATATATTTTAAAATGTTTTAAGTATGAAGGAAAAACAAAGACTAAACTTAAGGTTAAGGTATTTACTGTATCTGACAAAATTATTTGGCAAAAAACATACAGGTTTTATTTTACTATGCAAAAAACTAACAGAAATACAAAAAGCATACAATGACTACAACATTATCAGTTTTTAATATTTCATTTGTTCTCTCGGTTTTGCATGTGTTCATAATTTCTTGGTATGACAGCCTGGCCAAAAATTATGTCTACAAAATTTGGCATGTTTCATTGCATTATTACAAATAAAACTCCAAGCACAACTACATAATATGATTACAAAGTTTTTAACAAATTTCAAATAACATTTAACAGAAGTGTGGAAGATGCCAATTATCCTAGGCCGGACATTACTTTTGGTCACTACTGTATATATATAATTTAAGAGTTTGAGTTTTAGACCACTGCAATTTAATGTTTTTAATGGATATCAGCGCACCTGTTTGACTCTCTGCCCTGTGGGACTGTCCGCTATGGTGAACCCGAAACCCTCTGCGCCTTTGGTTATAGTGAGACTCAGAAGCTCAGGGACCACTTGAGCCCCAGTGGTTGCTCCCGAGGATGACGCCATGGAGACGCTGTCATCAGGTGGGGGTCCCGGTGTGGTCAGGGATGTAGGCTGCGAGCCGTCCAGGTGGGTGTCTCCAGGGTGGGGATGCGGGGGAAGGCCCTCGCCGTGCTCAGGTACTAAGCGGCCAGTCAAAGACATGTACTCCATGTAATTTTCATAGCTGTTCCTTCCATTGAGCAGCAACGGGTGATCCACTAGGCCCAAAGGGGGCATGGAAGAGCTAGCGGAGGGGTCCTCTGGGTCGTAAGGGAGGGGGTATCCCCGACACAGCACCAGGGTAACGCTCTGGCCAATGGGGACTGACTGGAAGAGCTTCACCACATCGGCATGGGTGGTGCCCAAGACACAGATGTCATTGATGTAGACGATCACATCACCTGATGAAGAAATGACGAAAAAATTAGAGTACTAAACACGCATATTTAAACAAAATATGAAGCGCCATACTCCCAAGAGCATTATGTCATCGCTGTCACATCTACCACTTGCTCAGAGTGCGTATGTACATAAATTAGCTTCATCTAAACATAGGCTCTTACAAAACATAATTATGCTGCCTTCTGAACGGGTGTTCACACTGAGAGGTTTCCAATGAAAAAGCAACTGCTAGTCATTAATTTTCAATGAAACCAGTTTAATTCTGGTGGCATGACCAACCAATGTTTTATAATGAAGTAGAGAAGACTGCAAATGAGCAATGGGATGACAACCAATGAGAGAGAGTGATACAGTTACAGGAGACAGTTGTCGTGCAAGTGCGCCCTGTTCCCAACAAGCAGAATTAAAATTAATCGAGACTGTAAAAAAGCAATCCTAGAATGCACTGCGAAAAATCTAGAAATCTAGAAATATTTTAATTTCATTCAATACTGTAAAGTATGACATTCTTATTCAGTATTTGTGTATTGTATGTATTTGTGCTTATTAGCATATCACGCTGTTAGCTTAGCAACATGCTAACATAAAAGTCAAGTCTCCGGCGTATTTCACATGAGTGACGTGCAAAGATGTCCTCTTTAGGCTCATTTACATATACTATACAGACAACTATAACAATAACTATATCAGCGCCCAGCCGCCCACCTCAACACACGATAACTTTGTTTATTCGAAACGCTCGCTGAAGTTTTGTCGTATGCTGCTTTAAATGCTCAAGCTCTTTAAAGTCGAGGAGATTCTGATTGGCTGCAAATGTTTTTAATGTTTCTCAGCTGGGAAAAAATCATTCTGAAAGCAATTCCAACGATATTGTTCCTCTTTGTCGTTACCTTTATAGCTGTGGTGTGGACTCACTATTCTCAAAGAATCAGAATGATTATTAAAACCTTAAATTTCAAGTTATCGTTATAGTTAGTGTGAACGGGCCTTTAAGGTGCAGTCACATTTATAGGGAGGGCATCCATTTAAAAAATGTAATAAATATAATCATTTACACTCTGTTATTATTATTATACCGTTTAATGAGGACAACACTGAGGTGCAAATAGTATCTGCCACTATTTATAAGTATAAATATCATCTAACTACTATTTACACGTGCAAATAGCCGCTGCCTAATAAAATAGCCGTTGTTTGACCCACTTGTTTACTAAATCCTATCACTTTGGATTAAAGTCATCTCCACGCACACACACACACACAGAAAGTCAGTTGCATAAGTGCAGACAGTTGTAGATACTGGCTGGCCAATAATGAGACGTCTCTGTAATAAAGGCAACCTGGGGCCTGTTGAAACTGCACAAGCCAACTGTGTATGTTTGTACAGAATAGAGTAGGACTTCTATAAAAGGACCCCGTTCCCCCATCAAAAGCGAATGAAACACACAAGATCCCACCAAAGCCCAAATTGCAATGTTAGCTGGAGGCATACGCAAATAAAGCCACTGCCAGCATCATTATCTGTGAGGGCCTTGGGAAGTGATGTCATCTTCACAGCTCACAGTTGCGATACACTTCTAAAGTTAAAACATGATCAAGGAAACGAACAAGCCATCCAGAAAGGTAGAATCGCAGCGAGGACACAGGATTTCCTTACTAGGTTAAGAGTTCCTCTAAGAGAACAGAGAACTTACGAAAAAGCAGCAAATAAGCCTACGGTGTCCGCCTGTGATGACTCACTCAAATACGCTCTTTCATCAGAGAAAAACACAATGCGACAACCGTGACCTTGCGCTAGCTCTGTGCAAGCTATTAGAGACTGTTGTCAAGCGGTGGCTAAAGAGATAATGATGTTTCCTAGTCCATGCACTGAAGGTTTTCTCCTGAGATGTGAGGTCGCTGCTCAGCCCTGCTTATATATCCATAAGTGTCAGCATATTAAAAGGGGGCATATTGTAATTCTAAACAGTCCACTGAAGCAGGGAAATTAAGCTTGCTGGCATTGTTTGTCTTTCTTAGCAACAGTAACTATGGTTAAGGGTGACAATCAAAACTGAAAGGTGTCACTGAATTGATCTGAATAGGCAGATTAACATTTTCCCTTGTGTAGGCCTCTTTCATTAAGAAGTCAATCCCAGAATGCACTGCGACAGGGGAGTAACATTATCCAAGATGGTGGACAAAACAAGAGAAATGTGCAAATATATATTTTCATCAGCCATTACTCCAGTCTTCAGTGTCACATGATCCTTCAGGAATCATTCTAATACGATGATTTATTATCAAACTTGGAAACAGTTGTACCGCTTAATATTTTTTTAGAACCTGTGATATTTTTTTCAGGATTCTTTGATAGATGAAAAGTTAAATAGAAAAGCATTTATTTGAAATTGAAACCTTTTGTAACACATTTTTCTTTCTTTTTTGAAAGAAATTAATACTTTTATTCAACAAGGATGTGTTAAATTGATAAAAAGTGACAGTAAAAATGTTTATAGTTAAAATATCAGTCAGCGCGACATTGATAACATTGATAATAAATCAGCATTAGAATGATTTCTGAAAGATCACGTGACACTGAAGACTGGAGTAATGAAGCTGAAAATTCAGCTTTGATCACAGGATTAAGTTATATTAAAATAGAAAACCATTATTTTAAATTGTAATAATATTTCACAGTATTACTGTTTTTCTCTATTTTTGATCAAATAAATGAGACTTTTTTTCAAAAACATAAAAAATAATAATGTTTCCAAACTTTTGACCAGTACTGTACATATTTTTCATAGTTGTGCTGTTTTCTCATAGAATTAGAGTGATTATTAAAACCTCAACCTTTATTCAGTAACAATCTTTATTGTTATAGTTATTGTCCTTTTATTGAGCGGGCCTTAAAGGTACAGTCACATTTATCGATATTGAGCGAATATTCGCAGGTAAATTTAATTATTATATTGTATTTTTAACAGTTATTATCTTACTAATATTATTTGCAATTTAACAAAATAACAAATACTTATATACTATAAGGACATTCAATACCTATATAATAGAAATATTATTAAAGGGGGTGGTTGATTATGATTTCACTTTTTTAACTTTAGTTAGTGTGTAATGTTGCTGTTTGATCATAAACAACATCTGCAAAGTTACAACGCTCAAAGTTCAAAGCAAAGGGAGATATTTGCTTTTAAAGAAATCGCTTTTTAAGGACTACAACAAACGGCTTGTAGGGACTACACGACATTCCTCCTGGGTTAGTGACATCACTAACCCTAAAATTTACATAAACCCCACCCCCTGAACACGATTTATAAATGATGAAGACAGAATATGCTAATCAATGACTAGAAGATCACTACACATAAGCTACATAAATGCACCAACTAACCACTCCTGTTGCTTCTACATGTTGTCACCTCTTCTCGAGTCTCTCCATCTTTGTCTGACTTCGGTTTGAACATAAAAAAACAAAAATTTTCAGTGCATGTCTGATAGTGCAAGCTGTTGAAGCTCCGCCCTCTGTGCTGGAAGCAGCAGCTCATTTGCATTTAAAGGAACAGACACAAAACGTTATGTTTTTGCTCACCCTCAAAAATTGACAATTTTAACATGCTATATAAAAATATCTGTGGGGTATTTTTAACTTAAACTTCACATACACACTCTGGGGACATCAAAGACTTATTTTACAGCTTGTGAAAAGGGCATTATACCACCCCTTTAATAATATCAAAGTTTCATAGATTCATAACCCAATTCACCCTTCTGCTAGAATATAGCAAACTTTTAAAGTCTAACACGAAAGTTTAACACTACGAGGCCCTGACTTCCTTGACCTTCTCACCTGTGTCCATCTTGCCATCTTGGGCAGCAGGTCCTTCAGGTATAACGCTCTTGACCTGTAGGAACTCATCCGGCTCGTCCCCACCAATGATGGTGAAGCCGAATCCCATGTTACTCTTCTGCAGCACCGTGGTGAGGAACGTCCCTTTGAGTTGCGTGGCGTCCCTCGTGAATGGAGGCTTTTCTGAGAAGACAAACGCACATAAACACTCAGAGGAATGCACTGCACACTGCACAACCACCTCTACTGCATGGTCTTTGGTGCTTCGGCATCTAAGCTAAAGTGACATGAAAGTAGGGCACACCTGAGCAACCCAAAACCGAGGAACACCAACAAACCAATTGGGTGAAGATGGCATATATGGGCCACAGAGAAAAGAAGTACCTCTATATATCGTGGGCAATGGCAGCGCCGATAGACCTTGACTTTGCATTTGATGTTGCTGTTGGATCCTTCGTTTGGCCTCTAGGACTGGGTTCTCAAACTGTGTCCTTCTGTTAATGTGGCTGCGGGGCAGAACGAGCAGATATTTAAATCACGCTGGGACCCTCCCTCCCCCGGCGAACTTATTGAAGAGAATGACGCGGATGATTCGGGGTCGGATTCTGCAAATACTTGGTGCTTGATAAAAGAAATTTGATCAACTTACTCAACATAGTAACTGCCATAAATAGGGTCGTCTATTTTCTCCCAGCCATATGGAAGTTCTGTAGAAAGAAAAAAATAAGATGGTCGGCACCTCGTTGCAAACGTTGTTTATCCCCGTTGCATGTTAACCCGTATTTAATGTAGTCTGGGTTGTTTTGTCTGTTTCCTTGCATAGTTCTGTTTATGTTTTTTGAGGATTTTAGATAGAAATCGATCAATCACATCGAATATATATATATATATGCATGTCTGTGTACAGTATCTGTGTGTATATATATATATATATATATATATATATATATATATATATATATATATATATATATATATATATATATATATATATATATATACATACACACACACACACACACACACACATATATTATATATTAACAAAAATTTATGTTAGATGCGATTAATCTAGATTAATCGATTTGCCGGTATTAATATATGTATATATATTGTTCTAAAACTAGTAAAATTCACTTTTTTGTAATTGGAATATATAAAGTAAAACAAATATTACATCAAATAAAATTTTTAACATTTTAAGTTTAAGTTCTACGATTACTAAAATTAACACTGAAATAACTAAACAGAAATAAAAACAAAATCTAAAAACAATGACAAAAATACATAAAATGAAACAAAATAAAAGCTACATCATAAAAATATATGTAATTTGATTGAATATTTATATTTTTTATTCTGATAATCTTTTAGTCAATTTTTTATTTAACCTGTGAATATTTTTTATTATTCCAAGCACGTGGAATTAGCATTGTTTATTAAATGAGTTATATAAATGAGTTTTCCTTGCCTTGACTTGATGCTGCATTATTTAATCAGGCTTCAAGTATTACCATTCACTTTCATATTCATAAATAATCACAACAACATTGAAAGGTGAGCCTGGGTGTATAAAACCTTCAGATGCAAGAAGCTTAAAATGAGCTATTTAATGCATGGCACGAAGCATGCGTGTCATGAAAACATTTCTCACAGTTTTCATTATAGTGAATCCCAGTCCAGTAAATCAATAACCCCAGGGATGCCTGCAGCGTATGATAATACACGACACAAATCAGTCTAGACGTCTTTTAAAAACACACATTCCCTGCACACGCCAGAATTTTCGATTGCGTATCCTCAACAATCCAGCCGGCCGTTCACGCTGGCAGTCAGTGTGTAAAACAAAGCTTAATTAGGACACACAGCGGTAAGTGAGGGGAGGTCTGGCAGCCCGAAGGTTAGAGCCAACATACTTTCATGCAATTCAATCCGCCCGAGAGACACAAAACAAATTAAAGAGCTGGCGAGATCACCATGACAACAAAGGGCTGTCATCATATGCAGCGTTCAGGATGCTTTTCCCTGTCTGTTTTGTTTTTCAGCCAAATTTGACATTATTGAAACATCAAGAAAAAAAATGGGGTACACGCACAAACTCACACAGTAATTATCAGAAACATCGCCGGTGGGACATGCTGCAGTTTTTGCCGGCGTTCTTCGGAAACACGCGCGCATACGTACATGCAGATGAAGTCATGCATGTGTGAATAAACAGTGTGCAGCAAACATGCAAATAAAGCTCATGTACATAAACACCAGGCTAACATAACTCATATCTCTTCAGACATCACCCTTCTCCAGTAATTAACCTCACACATGCCAATTCTACAGACATGCCCCCCAGTTTTCCACATTATGTGTTCTTCGGACAGGAATTATATCTCAAAACGTATAGTTTGTTGATAGGAGGTGTGTAATGACTTTCCTAAAAATTTGATCTATGATATATATAATAAAAAACACAATAATCACCAGTAAGCATCCACCTAGCAACGACCCAGAAGACCCTAGCAACCACCAAACAATGTTCGACAAACTACCAAGAAACCACTCTAAACACCTAGTAACCTTCTAGCAACATTCATAGAGACCTGAAATGCCCTTACAAATACTTAGAATACCCTTGAAACTACTTAGCAAGTACCTAGCAACCACTCTGAACACATAGCATCTACTCCCTACACCCTAGCAACCAGCAAACAATGCTTGAGGAAGTAACTACAAGAAACCTTTCAGAACAGCCTAGAAACCGTCGAACAATGCCCTGGCAACCACTCAGTACACCTTGGCATCACAGCAGTAAGATTTAATTGATAAACAAACAAAAAAAATGTAAAAAATCCTAATAAAGCCATGCTGTTTTCAGATAGTCATTAGTTGAGTGAACGGATGCTGAGCTGAACAGAACGCTGGGTTGGAGGAGGTGATTCAGGAGCAGGTGTGACGACCGACGAGGTTCTCGCACCTCCCTAGGAGGGTTAGAGCAATCAAATCCATCCTACACACACACACACACACGCTACACCGCATCCGCTAATGCTAGCTTGACCCTCTGTCTCGCAAACAGAAACCAGTCTCATATTCAGGGTTATCATTAAGAACAGCGGACGAGACTCTTATATGTGTCACATACGCAGCTTTAACTGAGAGAGAAAGACGAGTAACACACCAGATGGCGACACTTTCTTAATAGAAAAAAGTGAGAAGTGTGACATAACCTTGGCTGGATTTACTGGAGCTTTCTTTTAAAGATTATAGCTTGGCTTGGAGCCAAATGAATCAAAATGTATCCAAGCAGAGTTTTATTCACTGTGTTAAATATTTAATCGAATTTATAATAGGTCATGTTTATCACTTCTTCTTTACAACACCTATACGTAACTTATACGGAGGTGCAAAACAACATATTTTCAGTGTTTTTAATAAATAATAAATCATATCAAATGTGACAATCTACAAAATGTTAACTACTCAACGTTCCCGCATGAGCAAACATTATTGCAGATTAAATTATTGCTTATTAAATTATTTATAAGTCACAATGAATATGGACAACGGGATATGATGCCGTGCTCTTAGGCTTCTGTTTTTAATAAATAATGAATTCTAAACAACAAATAATATTCAAAATGTTTAAGTAGGTAATATATTCAAACTTATAAAAAACGAAAAGAAAAAAAAGCGGTACATTTAACATCTGTCAAGCATTACTGAAGATAATATTTGTTAAATTTATAAACATTTTTTATTTATAATGGGGGCTCGCAGTATTGTGGGAGCATTATATATACGTCCCCCCCCAACAGTATTTCTAAATAATTATTAAACAAATAATTAATGTTAATTTATTGACGTATCAAATAATACCTTCTGTAATGCTTAATAGATCATTAATGTACCACTTTTAGACAAAATCCAACATATTTTTTAAAGAAAACTGTTTTTTTTTCTTTCTGCAGGACCATTATGGGCCCTCCATGGTTATAAGACAATGATCTAACCCAGACCACCTTAAATATATTTTCTCAAGCCTCCTTAAATCAATGGTCCTCCATTGGCAGTTTCCATGGCAACTATGGGAGAAGTCTCTTTTTCAGGCTCTTTCATTCACTGAGTGGCTTATGTATATTTGAGTGCATTGAATGCACAAGTGTAAATATGAGCGGATGCGTCTTTAAATGTCCTGTGAAATTTGTGCTATCAAAACCAACCAGCAGGGCTCATTAACTAGCAAGCAGACAGCAGGGTACATTTTGGAGCGTTAGAACAATGGAAAAAATATTCCATTGTTGCTAAATTAAGCAGACACGCCTCTGAAATTACACAAAGATGTTTAAGAGTTTGTGACTAACATTGATTTTGAAGGCAAAATTAGTTTTGACACAAACAGCTCATCTTTTATCTAGCCTTTGATGGGAATTTATGATGAATCTGTGCGGCCCCATGAGGATCATAATCTGACAGACATCTGAGTTCAATTCTGTATAATGTACATGTCTGAACTTTGAAGTGAGATGTGGATCAAATTTGCAATACACAAAGTGATTTTTACGCAGCAGATAGTATTGAACACAATGGAAATCAATCATGATTATGTGTATGAGCTTACGTTGTTGCACAGACCTGCCCAAAAATAGATCTATGTTGTACGGAGAGGTATATTAGTAGTCATGTCACAGAAAGGCATTAAAAGGCCTGTGGAAAGAGATATTGATTTCTCTGGCCCCATTAAATTGCATTTTATTTCAACAGAAGGTTTCAAAGATGGTAGATTTGGGTACATAAAATCACCATTCATAATGAACAGATGAATGAATGAACAAACAAATGAATGTACAAACAAATGAATTAATGAACAAATGAATGAACAAACAAATAAAGGAATGATCGAATGAACAACAAATGAATGATTGAATGAATGAAGGCATGGATAAATGGCTTTATGAATGAATGTATGAACAAATAAACTAATAGATGAATGGAAAGGAGGATGAATGGCTTTATAGATTAATGGAAAAAGGATCAATCCCTTTCTTATCAAACAAATGAATGAATGAATGAATGAACGAACAAATCAATGGGGGATAGATAATTAAAGGATGGATGGGTGAATGAACGAACAATAACAAAGAGGATGGATGGATGGATGACTGAAAAAAACAATCAAACAAATGAATAACCAAACAAATTATTAAATGAGCATGAATTGTTGAAATGAATAAATTGAGGATGCATGGATGGATGGATGGAAGGAAGGATTAACAAACAAACAAATATAGAATTTATAAACAAAAAATGAATGATGAATGACTTTATAGATATATAACTTTTGATTGAACAAACAAATGAATGAACAAGCAAACAAATGAATAGAAGAGAGATAGTTCAAGAATGGACGAATAACAAACAAACAAACGAATCAATCACTGAGCAAACAAAGGAATGAATAGAGGATAGATGGCTTAGTGGATGAATGAATGAACAAACAAATGGAGAAAGGATGGATGGTTGGATGGATGGATGAACAAATGCACAAATTAATCAACAAGCAAATTAATAAATGAATAGAGGATAACTGGCTTAATGGATGAATAAACTGACAAAAGGTTGGTTGGTTGGTTGAAAGGATGGATGGTTGGATGGATGGATGGATGGATAGATGGATGAATAGATGGATGGATGATGGATGAACAAACGCACAAATTAATCAACAAGCAAATTAATAAATGAATAGAGGATACAAGGCTTGATGGAAGAATGAATAAACGGTTGGATGGATGGATGGATGGATGGATGGATGGATGGATGAACAAATGCACAAATTAGTCAACAAGCAAATTAATAAATGAATAGAGGATAAAAGGCTTGATGGAAGAATGAATAAACGGTTGGATAGATGGATGGATGGATGGATGGATGGATGGATGGATGGATGGATGGATGAATAGATGGATGGATAGATGATGGATAGATGATTGGATGAACAAATGCACAAATTAGTCAACAAGCAAATTAATAAATGAATAGAGGATAACTGGCTTAATGGATGAATAAACTGACAAAAGGTTGGTTGGTTGGTTGAAAGGATGGATGGATGGATGGATGGATGGATGGATAGATGGATGGATGGATGGATGATGGATGAACAAACGCACAAATTAATCAACAAGCAAATTAATAAATGAATAGAGGATAAAAGGCTTGATGGAAGAATGAATAAACGGTTGGATAGATGGATGGATGGATGGATGGATGGATAGATGGATGGATGGATGGATGGATGGATGGATGGATGGATGAACAAATGCACAAATTAGTCAACAAGCAAATTAATAAATGAATAGAGGATAACAGGCTTGATGGATGAATGAATAACAAACGGTTGGATGGTTGGTTGAATTAATGGATGGATGGATGGATGAACAAATGCACAAATTAGTCAATAAGCAAATTAATAAATGAATAGAGGATAATTGGCTTAATGGATGAATAAACTAACAAAAGGTTGGTTGGTTGGTTGAATTAATGGATGGATGGATGGATGGATGAACAAATGCACAAATTAGTCAATAAGCAAATTAATAAATGAATAGAGGATAATTGGCTTAATGGATGAATAAACTAACAAAAGGTTGGTTGGTTGAATTAATGGATGGATGGATGGATGGATGGATGGACAAACGAACAACTGATTCAGCAAGCAATCGAATGCATGAATAAATTAATGGAGGACAGATGCTTAATGGACTAATGGATAAACAAATGAATGGCTATAAAGATGGGTGGCTTTACAGAATGAACAAAATGGTTGGTTTAATAAAAATAAATAAAAAAAGAAAGAAAGATTAAAGAGATAAACTGATGCATCAATGGTGAATGAACTTTCTTTTTATCCAGTCCATCCATCCATTCATAAACACAGTGAGTAAACATCATGAGCTAGCAGAGTTTGTCTTTCTGGATGTTTCATGAAACCAGAGCATGTCCTGACATCGTGAACAAACGCACAAAATGGAAATTCGTGTTACACTCTCACACGCGCATGTCTCCGGGGGAGGGGGGGGGGGGGTACAAGTAGAGGTCACGACATCAAATTTCTCCAAGCGTAAAAAGGAGAAACATACTCACACACACGTTAAAACACCAGTGCACTCACCATCTTCCTCACATTCCTCCGGGGGCTTGGCTTTCTTCGCTAGCCGAGGGTCGAGCCATGACGTCGTTTTGGTATTGTGACTGAAAAGAAAATAATTTTGTAACAATTAATAGTACATATGATAGAGTTTAGTTACCATTATCCGAATTGGAAGCATTTGTATGTGTGTTATGTCAGCCAAATGTTGGTACAAGCCTCACTTTGAAATGTAAAACATTCTAGACTAGATATCCCAGAAGGCCTCAGTCACAGTGGTTGGGGGTTTTCCAGTTAAAACAATGACAATCAATAGTTTTAATAAGTCCCTCGTTTCTCATTAAGGACAGATGGAGGGAGGGGAACATCTTTCTCTCACTCTTAAGACCGGTCTTCCCTCTGCTACTCTGGCAGATTCAGTTTTATGGTGATCCATTCATCATCATGATGATTCATGATGGTAACTGAAGTTGTAACTGAAGATGGTAACTTAAGATTCAATGATTGGTTGGCATCATCACAAAAAAATTATATAAAGACTTGTTCTTTAAAAAAAATACTGCTTTTTATGACAAATTATTGTCATATTTTGGTTTATATAAATAAAAAACCTTCCATGTAGCACTCATCATTTTAAACAGAATTGTCTGTTTAGTTAAAAAATAATAATAATAATAATAATAATAATAATAATTCATATTTATATCATTATAGAATTCACATAAAAAAGAATTTGTTATATATTAAAAATCTGTTAATTTCAGAGGCAAGTCCTTAAAGTAAATTCATTCAAAAGATATAACTAACATAACATAAAATATATAACTAAAATGTATAATTTTAGCCAGCGCCAGCTGCTGGATTTCATCTGAGGATAAGCTTTTTTCTTCTTTTCTTTTTTGTTGCAAAAACAACCCTAAATTCCCTAAATATTAAATATATGCTCATATATAATTACTATTTAAAAATTCAACTCTGAGAGAAATGTTAATTTTCTAGTATGTTTAGCATTCATGTAACTAGCTTTTCTATGTCTATATTCACCCTAGTGAAAAATATATATACTAAAATGTATTTGAAATACATTTATTTAAGTATACTACAAATACATTTACATAATTATGTACTTAATATAAATACCCCTGCAATTGTACTTTTGGTATACTAAACTGGTATACTTAAAGTCTGCTTAAATGGAACCACTAATTTTGTACTTAATGCACTTTAATTTGCTGCAGTCCAACTAAATATATACTTAAGTATACTTGATTGGAACTATTGCAAGTATACTTAAGGTACACTTGCATTTAAAGACTGATATTATACAGAGATCATACAATCCTAATTAATAAGGATATTAAAACACATTTTAGGCTTAATATTAAGAAATAATATAGAAATACTCTAAATAAAGTTTAATTATAATTTTATATCAGTAAATCTTAAAGGGTTAGTTCACCCAAAAATGAAAATTCTGTCAGTAATTACTCACCCTCATGTTGTTCCAACCCCGTAAG
Organism: Rutilus rutilus; assembly: GCF_951802725.1. NCBI lineage: Eukaryota > Metazoa > Chordata > Actinopteri > Cypriniformes > Leuciscidae > Rutilus > Rutilus rutilus. The sequence continues at coordinate 15,099,446 of NC_140233.1, forward strand.
ACTTTCGTTCATCTTCGGAACACAAATTAAGATATTTTTGATTAAATCTGATAGCTGGATCACTCCTCCATCGGCTTCTAAGACACTATAACTTGCTGGCCCAGAAAATATATTAAAGACATCGTTAATATAGTCCAAGTGACTACAGTGTCTCAATCTTAAGTATATCAAGCGACGAGAATACTTTTTGTGCGCAAAAAACACACAAAAATAACGACTTTATTCCACTATTCATTTCCTTCTCTCTGGGCCTCGAGTTTTTTCACGTAGTGTAATAGCGCAGCGCGTCTGTGTTACATGTCACCACGTAGGCTCACTATTGGGCGACGCTGGTCATGTGTGTGATACGTGGTGACGTGCAACACAGACGCGCTGCGCAAAAACACTACGTGAACTAACTCGAGGCCCAGATAGAAGGAAATGAATAGTGGAATAAAGTCGTTATTTTTGTTTGTTTTTGAGCACAAAAAGTATTCTCGTCGCTTGATATACTTAAGATTGAGCCACTGTAGTCACTTGGACTATATTAACGATCTCTTTAATACATTTTCTGGGCCAGCAAGTTATAGTGTCTTAGAAGCCTATGGAGGAGTGAGCCAGCTCTCAGATTTAATCAAAAATATCTTAATTTGTGTTCCGAAGATGAATGAAGGTCTTACGGGGTTGGAACAACATGAGGGTGAGTAATTACTGACAGAATTTTCATTTTTGGGTGAACTAACCCTTTAAGACTGCTCTGATCGGATTTCGCATGGTTTATGTGACTTTCTCATGCCAAGTAAAACGTAAACGTCAGAAGCTGTTATAGGAAACATACTGAAAGTCGCTGCAGAAACAAGGTTGTGTGGTTGCAAAGTGCCGTTTTGATGTGACTTTAGATGTGAATGGCCGCTTATTGACATGACACAGCACTGGCTTAAGTTACCTCTCAAAAGTAGCCTTTTTTTTTTCAAATTGTTTGAATGAAAATATCCACTTCTTCCAGCGCTGTTTGTTCTCAGTGTTCTTAAGTAGCCTATCTTATTATTATCTTATTATTAATTCACGAATGATTGGCATCGCTGGTTCAGTCGACAGAAATATGGGACACATAATAACCGCTGAAACATCCACAGGGAAAGTGTTTCCCCCCCAGTAAGCAATATTGCGTTAAAAGACGTCTAAATAGCCGTCCAAACACAGCCCTGACGGCTAGGCTAAAGCAAGGCAAAATTTGAAGACGTCTAACCATAGCCCTAGAATAGACGCACAGGCTACGCATAGAACATGTCAAAGAAATGAAACCAAACACCTTGTAATCACTGTTGACTGGAATATCATACATCTCGCAAGTTATTTTGACAAAAATGACATGTAACCAAATTCAAGGTTATTTGGGCTAGAAGTGGGTTATTCATAGCTGGACTAATACCTGGTCTATAGTTAACCTAGACGGTGAAATGACAGCTATTGCTTGCTGGGTCAGGTCTGTCGGAGCGCTCATGTGTAGGCGCCGCTGATTTAAGTGTATAAAGTCCTACAAATCATTTCCAAAATGCAGTCAACTGAACTGCATTACACTGAGTGAGCTCAACACGGCACACATAAATAATTCAGACATCCGTAACAATCTGTAAAAGAGGACCGTGCAACAGGTAGCGCTCCATATGTTCACGCCTCTTTCATTATGAAGTGTGCTTTGAAGTGCACTTCACTCACTCTATGAAGTAAACTTCTCCTTTTTCAGTGTAGGCCATCTCCCAGTTGTCTGGCAAAGGGCCCAGGTCGTCATTCTCCTGGGAGTCTTGTGGAGACTTGGGAGCGTCTACTTCTTCCTCCTGGGCATCTGTGGCGGTGAGGGTGGGGGTCTCAGGTGGGCATGGCTGGACGGGCACGTCTCCAGAAGCGTCGGTGCTCTTGTCCTCGTGTTCGCTGGATTCTTTGAGGTAAACAAAAGGAATCAGTGTCAAGCCTGACCTTCCGACTGAGACTTATTTGACTGTAGATTTTTAGAAAAGGATGGTACAAAGAGATACTGTTACATAAGTAATGATTAGAACTGTCAAAGTCATATTACATTTTTTTGACAGCACGAACACATTTATTAAATTTATAAAATGAAGACAGATGTTTTAATAGTGAACGATCCGAATGAGTCTCAATGCGGCAATTTTTTTTTATCCAAATCCGGCTCCTCGAATAGATGAATCAAACCTTTGTGAAAAAGAAGTGTGCTTGATTGTATTGAATGTGTGTTGTGTACTTCAAACCTTAAAAGTATATATAAAAAAACCTTGCAGATAACATATTAATAAAAATAAAAGGCCATTTGCACTTTCATGATTGTGTTTCTTAACACACTTAAGTGCACTTTTAAAAAGCACTTATTTTGATGTGCTAACTAACATATTAAGCATGATTATAATTTCAACTGTAGTGCGTTCATCGATGAATCTGATTGGTTGACGAACGTTCCAAGGTGTGTAATCATTTTCAGGGAATTAAAGTAGTTCCAGGCAGGTCTTGACCGCATTACAGTTTCATATCACTTCGCCAAATGATTTTCAAAGGTCCTTACAGACTACAACAACAAAATAATTTTCCATATATTCAAATGTTCTAATGAAAACAACAACTACAGAAAAATGGCACCAGCCCAATAATTAAAAGCCTCGTTTGCTCTGTATATTTTGAAACCTCATCTTTGAGTTACGAACAACAGAATAGTTTAAATAATGCTCCAGACTCTCATCTGAAATGTCTTTCATTAGAAATGAGTCGCACAACTATGAAGCCCGCATTCATAATTGACCCATTCGAAACTATCTGGGTAACAGTGGTAGTTTGTAACCTGGTGTGATGACGATGCCGTTGCCATTGACGACGGGGCTCTCTTCCTCCTCCTCTTCTGGTGGCTCAATGCTGTCCTTCTCCATGTTGCTGACGGACTTGTTTCTCTTCCTTTTTCCCTCTGCACTGGGTCGGGCACCGGGCAAGAGTTGGTCCGTCACATTAAACAGCATCTGCGTGGGTTCGGCAGGAGGCTTTGGCGTGCCATAGAAGTTATCTAGAAACGACAACAACACATTTTTGGGACTTAAATGCTTCCACAGCTACTTGGCATGCAAAAAGGTGAAGTCAGACTTTTCAAGTAACTTTTCAATCATGTTTTTTCATGAACTTTGCTGGAGTTCTTTTTTTCTGTGATGTTTGCCATTACGGCACCCTTGTGCACTGGCGACTCAATAATTTCATTCAAGATTGAAAAGAAATCATGTGTATCCAAGGAAATCTGTTTAATGATTAAAAACTGAGCTCCTGTGCGGGTACGGCACAGGCTTTATGAATTCATTTGCAAGACTTCAGGGACAGAAACAGAAGAGGTGAAGTTAATAGATTCATTTACATTACAGCCTGTGACCCAGAATCATTGACTGGGAGTGAGTTAACTTAAAGGGTTAGTTCGCCCCAAAAATGAAAATTCTGTCATTAATGAATCACCCTCATGTCGTTCCAAATCCGTAAGACTTTCGTTGATCTTCGGAACACAAATGAAGATCTCTTTAATTAAATCTGAGAGCTTTCTGTCCCTACATTGACAGTCTAAGCAACTACCACTTTCAAGTCCCAGAAAGGTAGTAAAGACATCATTAAAATAACCCATGTGACCTCAGTGGTTTAACCTCAGTTTTATGACCTGAAATCACCTCAAACAAGACTATATGAATCCTATGAAATCAATATACCCACAGTTTTATTTCTATATTCATTTTTATTGTGTTGACATGAACCATGATTTGATAATAGCTATTGCTAGTCACAGGAAGATGGTATTTTCTCATTCTAAAGAGCATTTGATTGGACAAATATATGGATATGCAAAATTTTGGTCCATTTCTTCAGAAGTCAAATATCAAATTTGAATATTTGTATATAAAAAGTGTATATAAAGTTATTCTCAAAGTGCCAGACTGAAGCTGTTATGATGCTGTGCCTCACAGAATCATGGGAAGGATCTCCTCTCCTCATAAAGGGAAAAGAAACCTGCATCTGAAAGTAGTCCACACACCTCAGTCGGTCCTCAAGAGACCAAACTGCACTAGATCTGATTACCTTTGCTCAATGTCAAAGACTTTTTTGCTGTAAAATCAAGCAAAATCAAGCCAATTTAAGAAAATTCATATTCCTGGCTGTTATGGCGGGTTTTTTTATTTCAAGAGGTAATGGTTTATGGAGATGTGGGAGGTTTAACGGTGAATTTCACTTACCTTCGTACGTTCCACTTTCTAACAAGGCCCCACTTTTCTCTAATTCCATAAACCGCTCAACGCTCACAAAATTGTAGTCCACACCTGGGACCTCCCCCTCTTTGGGCTGTCTCGTCGTGCCTGGGGACAAAACAACACGTACTTTATCACATCTGTCAGAATGCTGGTAAAAGACAATCATAATCCTATAGCATGGTATTCAACCAAGTAGATTTTATTTTAATTATTGGTTTATTTAAATAGGACAGTACAAAAAAGCATGATCCCTGCAAAAGCGCTGGAAATATACATTGTACTTAAGGAATATAATATATGCTATTTGCATATTTTTGATGCAAGATGTAAAATACAATAAAAATGAAGTTGTTTGACAATTATGATATATAATTATTCAAAGTAATAAACAGCAATATTTATCTGCATATTTTAACTAAAATATTTTAATATACAAAAACTGCAACAGAAATCTCAGTGAATTCTTATTTTCAAATTCAAAAAGTTTTTAAATCAAATTTGAAAGGATTCACTGAAATGGACAGTTTGAGTTTATTCACAGAAATGAATCAGACTTGTTATTATCTTCTGAAGTTTAAAGAAAGTTAATAGACAAATACAAAAGTCAGTAAGATTTTTTTGACAAAAAATAAAGTTTTATTCATTGAAGCATTAAATTGATCAAAAGTGGCAATACATATGTTTATATTACAAAATATTTGTAAATAAATGATTCATCAAAGAAACCAGAAAATCCCCCCAAAAAACTGTTTTAAAAGAAATGTTTCTTAAAATATATATATATATAATTCATATCTTTTTTATCAAATAAATGCAGCTTGGTGAGCATATAAAACTTCTTTTAAAAACATTTTTCAAATATCTTACGGACCACAAATATATAGGTCCTCCAAAAACTTTCTGGTACTTTTTTTGAAAGGATCAGCATTAATAATGCAGTCATACAATAAGCAGAACTAATAATGACAAACAGTCAGGTCAAATAAATTAAGCAATAAAGTAACTCTGAAAACTCAAGTGTCGTTTCCAAGTTCCATATTGACTGTTTATGTAAATTCGCCACATAATTAATGCATTAACTGAGGCTGAGTCTTCTGAGGGTAATCAAACATTCTTAAGAAATCAGGAACTGGGGATTTGCAAGACACATACTTAGCAACGATATCATAATCCAGTCCCTTGAGCTCTAAACCAAATCGTCTCTGATTTCCCAAAAATCTCACTCTGAAGGGGAAAAAATAAATAAATCAAGCTTTTGGCTTGTGAACTTCACCACAAGAGAAACAGTGTATCCCTGCTGTTTGCTTCTACATGTTGCCTTTAATGACCTTCCAATCATGCCAAAGCAATGACCAATGATCAGGTGAAACAGACATTTATTACTCAATGCCAAGGGGAAAACACTTACAACACGTGAGCCATTAAAATATGAAGCTGACTCATTTAGAAAAGCCATTTCATGTTTCTGTGAAAAACATTAGGGTAGCCTTATTTAATTTAGCATTCTTATTAATTCAGGCAATTCAAAGGACAATTTAAGATTGATCAAGTGAGTGATTTTACTTCAAAACACGAGCACAGATGTAATGGATGGGTCATCGGATCAGCCTAATGATCCTAATCAATAATAACAGTCAGCTTGTAACCAAAGAGACATGAAATTAATATGAGATGCTGCTGAGAGAATCATCAGCTTTATGTCAACCTTTATATATCATTTCAGCTCAGAATGTTGTTGGCTGTATTCATTATTCTGTGTTCTTGTTATCTGTCATCTTACCTGACAATTCCATCTGTGGGTTAGTACTTCTTTAATGAGCAGAATTAAATGATCCATATTTAAAGTAACATTTTATCAACATAGTGCCATTAGATCCATCATAAACCCAATGCGATGCCTCTCACAACAGTTCTTTGCCAAATTAGCAGATAAACAGATGACAAACAGTTATCTTTAAATTACCATAGAGCTTAATCGGGACCTTGACAGGAATGAAAACGAGGCTGAGAGGGATAGAGGTACAGTGTGTTCAATGGATCCTAATGTTGTTTAACAACAAGCCCGATTGTTCAGATGACAAAAAAGCCAGTTTTGAAAGTGAGTTGTGAAAATTAAGTGACCTAGGACTTTTATACAATGCTTGTAAAGACTTGGTCCCAATTCAGAGGCTGCATTCTTCCAATGACGCAGAAGGTCAAACCAATTTATATTCAACTGTCTGAAAACAATACAGGGTTCACAACCTATCTAAAGTTCACCTTGGCCCATTTCTGTACATAATAAAGAGAATAAACTATACAAAAACGCCTTCACCAGCACGCAATGAATCTTGGGATTGGCTAGGCTGCGAAGGATCCACTCGTTCTATTCGAATGCACATTCGAAATGATGCATTCGGCCTTTGAACGCAGCCCTCGAAGGGTGCAGCCTCTGATTTGGGACGCAGCCTTGTTTTCATCCGTGTTGCATTCAATATGACGCCTAACAGCAAAGTTACTCAATCGTCCCACCAAGGTTTGGATTCTAAAGCCAGCTAAAACTCATCCAATATAAGAAAACTGTTAGCCAGACATTATCAGCTAATAACAGGACTGCAGAGACTCAGCCAGTCAAACAGAAGCTAAACATCTGCTGAGATAAAGCATTATCATTCATATATAACAACAATGGTCCAATCAGAAATCATTCTGGCTATTATTGCCATACAATTGCTGAACTGACTCCACCACAATGAATCAAACGGTCAGGAACAAATTTTATACATGCCCAGACATAATTTTCATTATAATTTCATAATCATAACTAAACAAAATAAAGCACGTGCTAAAGGAGGTTTCTGGACACATTTTGAAATAAGAATTTGGTCATATCGCCCACCCCTACTAATGCAGATTGATTGATGGGGTTGGAAGGGGCGAGTAGCGGGAGCCAACTTTCTGTTGACCCATGTCTTCATATGCCTTATCAAAATAAAATCGAAAGCACGTTAAGGCCATCAATCATCTTTTTGATGGAAATGACGACCGAGTGCGAACGAGTCACGAAGGCTAATATGCTGGTTTATATTGATTTTATTTTCAGGATCAGGCAATTACATGAGCCAGATCTGAACTCCGATCGACCAGACAAGCAGCACCCGCTGTACCCGCTGGGTCATGTCACCGACTGAAGCAGATTTTTAAAATGAGTCCCAAGAGATTTTGAGCTTCTATGTATTTGCTTATATAACATGGAAAGCTTTCAAGCCAGTGCTGATAAAAGCATTTGCCTATATCTGTCAGGTTCTTCAGGCACACTTAACACATTTCCACCATGAAGAAAAGAAAGCTCATTTCAGATTCAGAAGACAGATATGCATTACCTTGTATCTGGAAATCAAAGGCTACTGGAGTGTATTTCCCGGCTAGTGTGAGCTCTTTAAACAAGAAAAGTCCATTTTGATTTTGGGGCTAAAATGACAGCCCATATGTGCTGCTTGGAGAGGCCAAGGTACCACTGAATTATGAAAGTAAGACAAAACTAATATATTTTTTAAGTGAGAGAGAGATTGGGAAATGAGAGACAAGTACATCACGCACAGCTTATGTAATATGCAGACAGGAATGGCACATTGTGGTCTAGAACATTTAAATATTCAAGGATATTCACCTGAACATCATTTCACCAGCGATAAGCCTAAATATAGTACCTGAGAATCCTTTTACAAATTCAGTGGCTCCCCTGAGATGACGGCCTAATGCTGAAGATATTTTGTGCGTAATCTGTACAAACCAAGAGGCCTTTTTTTAAATGTCACATATTGTACCATTTTAATATTATTTAAATACAATTAATAATCATAAACAACCACCCCATACACAAAAGAATTATATTTGAAATATATTTTCTGGATATGTTTTGGAATATATGCAAATATTTGAAATTGGCCCAATAAATATATTTCATACTTATATTTCATATATTTTTGTTATATTTCAGAATATATTTCAATGTATTTGGAATATATGCCACATATATTTTTGACACTTTTGGGGACCCGTACAGAAAAAAATACATTGAAATATATTCTGAAATATAACAAAAATATATGAAATATAAGTATGAAATATATTTATTGGGCCAATTTCAAATATTTGCATATATTCCAAAACATATCCAGAAAATATATTTCTTTTGTGTATGGGACATACTGTAGTACGGTAATAACTAAAAACACCTTACTAACCAAATAGCAACACCCTGGCAACCAGTTACAATGGCAGGGAACCGAATGGATGGATGGATGGATGGATGGATGGATGGATGGATGGATGGATGGATGGATGGATGGATGGATGGATGGATGGATGGATGGATGGATGGATGGATGGATGGATGGATGGATGGATGGATGGATGGATGGATGGATGGATGGATGGATGGATGGATGGATGGATGGATGGATGGATGGATGGATGGATGGATGGATGGATGGATGGATGGATGGATGGATGGATGGATGGATGGATGGATGGATGGATGGATGGATGGATGGATGGATGGATGGATGGATGGATGGATGGATGGATGGATGGATGGACGGACGGACGGACTTATTTAAGCTCAGACTTGGTTTCTCTTGTTTTTAGCATTAAATGCTAACAGCTAATTCCTGTTCCATGGATCAAAACTTTTGACAACAAATAAAGTTTAGCATAAGCCTAACATCGATTTATCACCGTAACTAAATTAACCAGTTCCATATGTACATATTCATCTGTGATATTACAAATATGTGAATCATCTCAAAAACGTAGAGGCCTCCATGGAGATATGATCTCAGGGTTCTGACAATGCGCTTTTTTATGTCCAGGGAATATAATCGCTGACCGAGTCAATTCAAGTGTGTGTGCTCAACGCAGATACTCGAGTCTGTCTGCTGACAAAGGCCTGAACATGACACTGAGGAAATTAAACGGAAGCATTGCTGATTTTCATGTGCATCATTAATATACATATTAATGTATATTGGGGGTGGGATCTAAGCATTTCATTACATAACCTGTTATTGTAATGACAAATAAACTACCTTGAACCTTGAACATAGCTTATTAATCAGATATAATTAATATACAGTTCTCGCCTCAGAATTAAACGGGGGCGGGGTTTCTTTCTACTGGAGCACAAATCTTGTGATCTAAAAATCAATTTTACAACATTTAGAAAACATTATGCAGACATTATGAATATATGCTAAGACAACTAGGTTTTATTCCCCAAAAAGTGTAAACACTGGGCATGTGCATATTTGATGTGAATATTTATGTACAGTATACATATGTATACATATGTATATATATTATATATTATATATATATATATATATATATATATATATATATATATATATATATATATATATATATATATATATATATATTACGTAATCGTGGCATCCATAATCATAATCGCGATTAGAAATTCGATTAATATATATATATATATATTAGGGCTGCACAATTAATCGAATTTCTAATCGCGATTACGATTATGGATGCCACGATTATATATATATATATATATATATATATATTTGGTTTTTTTTTTATTAAATAAATATATACATTTAAATCTAGTTGATTAATGATAAAGAACCTGTTTGAAAACTATAAATATTTTTCGCTTATTTCGTTTGGTGCTGCTGATCTGTCCCAGCTAATACATCTGTTCAGATGACTACCTGAAGAGCCCTGATTAAATCCATCCATGGGGTAAATCTGATTATAACAGGGCATAGAAACTGGCTTAGTCTCTCTCTCTCTCTCTCTCTCTCATGTGATTATGGTTGATTTGATTGTAAGAAATGATGAGAGAAAATTGTGTCCAGCCTTACCTGTTTTCATTTGTCTGCTTGATTACCTCTTTATATCATCTTCCCATGAAACCATCTCTATGTGAAACAGGTGCGAGCGTTTCACACTTACTGAAGCACTGCCGTCCTGTTCGAATACACTGTCAAAGCCAATCAAGTGCAAGCATTCAAAAGGCACCTCTGCCTCTCAGAGCACTGCTATGGCTTTACTCCACAGTCCTCAACCACGGCACCTCATTCTCAGCCTCTTGCTGTCTCGACTCATCTCCTCAGGAATTCTCCGCTTTCAAGTCGTCAGCGGCATCTCTTTGGATCACTTGGATTGCGAATGACATTCCCACCTGCTAAACAAAGCCCTGACAACAACTGATGCTCCAGACACACTCAGACAAGCCTTAGACAAGCCTTAGACAAGAATCATATAAACAGCAGCATGCAGAAACCATATTCACAACAATGATTTTTGATGCAGCAACAAGATATCTAAACCAAACACTCTTTCCCCAAACATCTATTTGCCATTAAGAGAAAACTTGCACAACAACTGTAAGCCATGAAAGTGCACACGCTAGTTAATTATTCAGAGTAAATGAGTGTTCTGTGGCAACCGCTTTTATTATGTAAAAAGAAAAACATTGATTTTTGCCTGAGGAACGTATACTGATATCTAAGTATATATATATCAGTAATTTATGTAATATAAATACTTTATTAATTATAACTATTATACTACTAATATAATAATATAATACACATACTAATATAATAATATAAATAATTAATTAAAATAATATACTGTACTACTGTGTGATGATGAAATAATTATTTATATTAATTAAGTATTATAATATGCATTATATATATATATATATATGAAGAGTTCAGATGCAAAAGCCTCTAAGTGCCATCTGAAATTTTCATCTAGAATGATCATTTTTATAAAGCTTGTATATTTAAGCTAAGTAATTTCACTTAAATGACAATTAATGGGTAATTTTCATTGCCATTTAAGTGAAATTATTGAACTTAAATATACGAGCTTGATAAAAATGATCATTCTAGAAGAAAATTTCAGATGGCACTTAGAGGCTTTTGCATCTGAACTCTTCATATATATATATATATATATATATATATATATATATATATATATATATATATATATATATATATATATACACATTGTGTGTGTGCTTAATTATATAGTTTTAACAAATCATTCAATATGAATACTTAATTAGTACTAGGTATTACTATTATATTATAACAATTATTATTGTTTATAACAAATTTTTTTATTTGAACTAATTGTTTATTTTATATAAATACTCAGAGATTTCATTATTACTCATTATTTTACTATCATCACCCGTTGAATAATAAAGATGTTATGTTAAAAAAAATTATATAAAAAGAAAATCCTGAATATTTTATAACTGAACTCTGAAAGGTGAAAACTAATAATTGAATTTTTAATGACAAAATGTGTGATTAAAATATTCACTGTGTAAATATACAAACATGTTAAACTGCAGCCACTAAAATGCAATAAAATTACTTTTTAATATACTTTTTTACTATTTATAAAAGACTTATAACTCAATAATATACATCTATATACAAGATTGACTCAACCAATGCCGTGAGTTTGGGAGGGCGGGGCTAAAATGTCACTGCCTTGCAAATAAATGTGTTAGTAGCTAATTTGAATGAACAACAGACCAAAGGATAAAAAACGACTGCCACACCAAACAGCAGAGAGATTTGAAAAGTGCTCAAGTTCAAGGTGTAAAAGGTAAGCTGGCAAACTAATGAAAGACTCGAGAGTTCAAATATATTTTTCAGTCATCACAAATGACTCTTGGGGGTTGAAGTTGGATGAAGGCTGACACCGAGGCCCTGCCCTTATATCCCATCTGTGAATGCGTTTGAGGGGTTGATGAGTGCCGGGGCTGAAGGGCTGAAATTTGCCTGTAATGGCCTGCAGCCTCACTGACACTCGTGACGGGGGGATCGTGTTCCCTCTAATCTGCGGTCAGTCCAACCTTGAAGCCCAGTGCTGCTCTGTGCGCTGAATCGCTAATGTTTCAATGGAGGTAAACAGCTCTCAGGGTGAATAGAGGTGAAGGGATATGTGAGATACGGGTGCCCTGAAGTGAACGAGCCTATATCGGACGACCCAGGGGATACGATACGGCCAGAAAACACGAGGCATTGCGTTTTTGAACATGATGCAGGAAACGGCCCTTCAACCATGGCTATACATTGCCGTGCATCCTTCTCAGTGATTAAATCAATGATTCATCACATCGTAGGTGAACCGTAATGGATTGAACGCCATTAAATGTCTTCGGAAACCAGGGCAAATAAGGTGATCCTTCACTTGAAGGAGGAAACATATATTTGACTGAAAAAACTCCCAATGAAGAAGCCACAAAAATATTATAATCATTATTATATAATATAATAAAATAATATCATAAAATTATGATATTATATTTTACATTGCTTTAAATCTTCAAAATAAGTTCAGCAATTTCCACTTTAGTTTTTTGTAAATTTTTTAAAGTCAGTTTAATGCAATTTAAGTTGAAATGACTTAAACATCCAAGTTAAATTTACGACAGCAACTTTTTTTAACGGTATATATATATATATATACACACACTCACCTAAAGGATTATTAGGAACACCTGTTCAATTTCTCATTAATGCATTTATCTAATCAACCAATCACATGGCAGTTGCTTCAATGCATTTAGGGGTGTGGTCCTGGTCAAAACAATCTCCTGAACTCCAAACTGAATGTCAGAATGGGAAAGAAAGGTGATTTAAGCAATTTTGAGCGTGGCATGGTTGTTGGTGCCAGACGGGCCGGTCTGAGTATTTCACAATCTGCTCAGTTACTGGGATTTTCACGCACAACCATTTCTAGGGTTTACAAAGAATGGTGTGAAAAGGGAAAAACATCCAGTATGCGGCAGTCCTGTGGGCGAAAATGCCTTGTTGATGCTAGAGGTCAGAGAAGAATGGGCCGACTGATTCAAGCTGATAGAAGAACAACTTTGACTGAAATAACCACTCGTTACAACCGAGGTATGCAGCAAAGCATTTGTGAAGCCACAACACACACAACCTTGAGGCGGATGGGCTACAACAGCAGAAGACCCCACCGGGTACCACTCATCTCCACTACAAATAGGAAAAAGAGGCTACAATTTGCACGAGCTCACCAAAATTGGACAGTTGAAGACTGGAAAAATGTTGCCTGGTCTGATGAGTCTCGATTTCTGTTGAGACATTCAGATGGTAGAGTCAGAATTTGGCGTAAACAGAATGAGAACATGGATCCATCATGCCTTGTTACCACTGTGCAGGCTGGTGGTGGTGGTGTAATGGTGTGGGGGATGTTTTCTTGGCACACTTTAGGCCCCTTAGTGCCAATTGGGCATCGTTTAAATGCCACGGCCTACCTGAGCATTGTTTCTGACCATGTCCGTCCCTTTATGACCACCATGTACCCATCCTCTGATGGCTACTTCCAGCAGGATAATGCACCATGTCACAAAGCTCGAATCATTTCAAATTGGTTCACTGTACTAAAATGACCCCCACAGTCACCAGATCTCAACCCAATAGAGCATCTTTGGGATGTGGTGGAACGGGAGCTTCGTGCCCTGGATGTGCATCCCACAAATCTCCATCAACTGCAAGATGCTATCCTATCAATATGGGCCAACATTTCTAAAGAATGCTTTCAGCACCTTGTTGAATCAATGCCACGTAGAATTAAGGCAGTTCTTAAGCCGAAAGGGGGTCAAACACAGTATTAGTATGGTGTTCCTAATAATCCTTTAGGTGAGTGTATAAATATATATATATATATATATATATATATATATATATATATATATATATATATATATATATTGTAGAAACAATCACTGTAGTAACTGGTATTTAATGGCATATAATGCATCCAGTGAAAAAAGGCATATATTAAAAAAAAATATCCTGGGATTTTACGATTCGATTGGATCAAGCGAAAATAATTAATCGGAAAATCAATACATTTACTCAACCCAAAATTGTTGACCTCACAAACCAGAGTTAAATGCCCTTTTTATTAGCTTTCACGTCCATCAGCACCGTCTTGTATAACTGATCTTCTCATGTGCTGACCTGTGAGAGAAGCGCTTGAAGGGGGGCAGGAAACAGAGAACGCTTCAGGAATATATTTGCGTCAGAGAAACAGCTCAACCTAGGGCTTTGAAACGGAGGGTCAGATGAGGCGGCGAGCTACTAACTGTGACTAACACTGTCATACTTTAAAGCATTTCATGATAACGCTGCACTGCAAAAAAAATCCTGTTCTTAAATCGTTATTTCTGTCTTGGTCTCCAGTGGGGGGAGGGGAAAATCACAGTAAGATTAAGATTAAGATTAAGACTTAATTAAAGACCCTGATATACTCCTGGCAAAGTTCGTTTTCATTCATCGCTTAGTGTAAAAAGAAGTTTGAAATACATGACCAGCGGTTTACTGTTAGCGAACACCCGACGCCGCCCACACTGCTGAGAGCGACGTTTAGATGAATATGGAAATATGTGCTGTGTGCTTTCCTCTCAATAACTAAATAAACAACAAAAATGACAGCGATGAGGAAACAGCAGTTAAGAAAACATTTGCTCAGTGGATATGTTTGTACGAGCTCTGCAATTCAGCACTCCAGTAAAGTCACATCACGTTTACTAATACAGCACTTTATACAACAGATTGCTTTAAAGCAGGTTTACAGGATTAAATATGTGTCAGTTTGTTTTCAATTAAAATTACAGCTTCAGTTCCTACTATAAAGCGACTCTCCGGTGCATTCATGTATTTACTCATGGATGTCTGACCTCAACAGACTGAACAGAAGAAATGAATCGGAGAAGATTTGCACGTCAAGGAAGGCGGAGCCTCAGAGCACACCTACCTATTACATCATCGCCACAGACCAATGGTAGTGCGAAGGTGTTTGACAGCCGAAAGTTCGCTTTGGCAAGCTGTTTCGAACTCCCGAAACAAACTCCAAACGAACTTTGCTTTAGCTAATCTTATTATCTTTTCACTTTTTCAACTTTAGTTTAGTGTGTAACGTTGCTGTTTGAGCATAAAAAAGATCTGCAAGGTTACAAAGCTCAAAGTCCACTCCAAATGGAGATTTTTTTTTAAAACAGAATCCACTTTCAAAGAACTACAACGAATGGCTCTTTGGACTACAACGCGATTTTCCCGGGCTTTATGAAGTCATAATGTTTCTCATTTAAATAATCAGAATACGCAAACAAAACAAAAACCGGACGAGGCCTGGTTGAGCTGCTGCTATGTCAAAGAGACGCTGTTTTTTCCGCAACTCATTTGTTTTACCTTCATAAGGCTAACGAACTTAGATTTATTTTAAACACTGTTCCTTATCTGTACACACAAAAGCTTCTCCTGAAATAGAGCAGTTTCCACTTTGTTGGGACAATCTGTTGTTTGAGGATCACATCGTTTTCTATTAACAGTTCTAATTATAATTTTTATGTTTTTTGCTACGCTCGCCTGCTAGCCAACATTGGTGTTGATGTAGTGTTTACTGTAGCTTTTGTAAGCTCGCACTTTTGTAAGGCAGTTCAGGAAAACTGTTCGCCCCTCAGGAAAATTAACCATGTTTTTGTGATCTATTACCGTTTGTATAACCATAGTTTTCCGACAAATATCATGATTAAATGGTGGATAACATCGTATCTATAATGTATGAGAAAAACATACCACTCTGAAACGTCCTGTGAAATCTGTGCTTGCAAAGTTCGTGCATGAAATCTGTTCTGGACGATCCTCTTGTTTGTTAACAGTAACATTGTCAGGGTCTTAATCGGGCTCGGATTGGACTGAAATGGCCGCCATCCATTATATTTACACTAGAGTAGATCGCAGTTTTGGAGGGGTGGGACATTTCCCGAACACACGCTAAGTGCTGCCAATCACAACACATTGGGCCAGCTAACCAATCACAGCACATTTTGTAATTCGGAATGAGGGGCTTGATCGAAACCGAAACTAAACGACTCGTTCGAGACAGACTGGGGAAAATTTGTGAAAAATATTGTGTTTTTTTTAACAATCAAGCATGAAAGCATATTCTAGAACACCCCAAAAACAAAATCAAGACTTCGTAAAAGGGTATAATAGGACCCCTTTAAAGCGAAGTCGAAGAGCGACATTTCAAACAAATATAATGCTATTTATAAGTAATGTTATTTTTGTTTTAAATTACGTAATTTTTGTTTGAAATGTCATTCTCTGATTTCACTAAGTTTTTTGTTTTTTTAAATAAGATTTTAACAGAATATATGTTAAAACATAAGGTTGTGTGTATATACATATGCACACAGCAACCTTATGTATTAACAAATAAATCATAAATAATGTTTCTTGAGCAGCAAATCAGCATATCAGAATGATTTCTAAAGGATCATGTGACACTGAACCCTGAGTAATAATGCTGAAAATTCTGCTTTGCATCACTGGAATTAATTGTAATATTATTTCAAAATTCTCTCTCTCTCTGGCATATTGTTTCAAAACTGACATCACAAACTTGTACACACACAAAAAAAACTCTGATTTCTTTCAAACCCATTCTATTTCACCTTTTATTCACCTCTCGTGCAACACAAGAATTTATAGTCTCCATCTCATATACGTTCGAAAAGGCGTAAATAATCCCAAACCTCAATGCCTTCATTTTGATTTATGCCTCGGCTGACCAGATCCAGCACCAGTGTCTATTGGCTGTATCGCAGAGTCCCATCACTAACTGAGTGCACTGCCTGCCTGCCATGAAGGATGAGGAGACTCATACATCAGGATGACGTCGGAGAGAGAGAGTCCCTGGTGGATTGAAAGGACATTTAAAGAATTTCATTCTGTCACCCAACAGAGACACAAGCCAGCGGGGTTCTGACGGCCTCGCTCGAGTTTGCATCGAAGAGCACTTGCATGGACTCAGATATCATTCTTGCAATGTTTAGGATGTCGCACCGTAACGCGATGCTTTATTACCTTGATTTCCCACATATGTATAAAGCGGCTCCTGTGACGACAGCTCAAAATGCTCTCAGTGTCTCAACAGTGAGTCATCTCATCTGTAAACAGCACGGATGTTATGCAATCGACTTTTGCCGGAAGCTGGAATCTCTGCAAACTTGAAAGTGGGCAAACAGGGCTTTTTTTGTTGTTGTTGCTAAGAAAATCCAACAAACTCCAGAAGTGCAGTGGGAGGGTTTCAGTTAAACATGTTTAAGCGAAAACAGTAGCAGAAGTACAACAGCAGGCTTACGACACAAAGCCATGTAACTGTGAGTCTATACAGAAAATAAAGTGATTTCCAGATTTCTACATTGAGTATTGACTACAAAATACCCATAAAGCATTTATCTAGAGTCGCCATTAAACCTGAGTGGTCATCGTGAAATTTAATTTACATGATGAGAGGAATCACATTGGCATCCAAATGATAATTATTCTACATATACAGAATACATATGGAGAAGATGACTAGAAGTGCCACTTCAACATAAAACAAAAGAATAAATTAATTCAAACATAAAAAGGTAAATACATAAAGGGACAAATTAATAGACATTTAAAAAAATATTGTTTTAAAATGTAGTTAAATATAACAATAAAAAAAGTCATAAATACATAGGTATTTCAAACTATTTAATTCATGTTTTATTTGTTTGTTTTAAAATTATTTGTTAAAAGACATTTAAAAAAAACGAAAAATTATTTAAATATGGATAAATATAACAATTTTATTCATTTGCAAAAAAAAAGGGATTTATTTACTAACGTTTGACTTTTGTTCATTAAATCACATTTTAAAATCTAGTTAATATAACAATAAAAAAACTTAAAATTACATAAATGTGTATTTAACTACATATTGAGAAATATTTAAATTTTAATATTTAAAATGTAGCTAAATATCACAATGAAATAATAAATTATTCATTTTTTATTAAAATTGACAAAGTAAAAAAATATATTTCATGCTTTATTTACTTGGCATTTTAAAAATGATTTTTTTCAATATTATTTTTAATTAACTTTTTAATTTGTATTAACTATTTTTTAACTATTTATTTATTTATTTAACTACACATTTTAAATTATTTAATTCATGTTTTATTTGTTAATTTATAAAAAAAAATTATTTTAAATGGCACTCCTAGTCCTACATAAACCCAAACATGTAGTTATAAACTGCTTAAATCAGTAAAGATTCAGTCTGACATCATTTATCGAACAATTGGTGACTTATTCGTTTGAATTCACTATTGCATATTGCATAAAAGCCATTACTTCAAAATACTGTGTACTGTACAACATTTTTATTTTTTCTAGTTCAGAGCAGATGTCTTCAATCTTCATTTTGCAATGTGTACGGCGAAGAATAACGATTGATTATTTGATTGGTCAGCTCAAACATCAAAAGACATCAGGCAGTAATGATACTCCGATTGCTACAATCACTCTTCTAGGATTAGCAGTGCAAACCAGACTGTCAATCAAACAGCTGGAGCCCATGAGCACATAAAAGCCGATCTGAGGAAACCAGCGGCAGAGGCAGAAAACTGCCTATGCTCTGTCATCCATTTTTTAGTACAACACGTTAAATAAACTCAGGCATGAACAGAATAATCAATATGACACACCAACACAAGATCTCTCCCATAATTGGGATGATGTCTATGCATAATCTGATGCTGTGGCACTTGGATTGGGTTGAATTAAATATAGGATTCATGATTCAGGTATATTGCATTTTGCTATTGAGATAACTGGGGAAAAATGTCCTAATTATCCTGAATCATATAGGAATATATATATACACACACACACACAAACACACTTAATGCACCCTTCCCGCCGTACATTACATACAGTTGATTGGTGACGAACATGATGCAGGGCAACAACTCACTGCTTAATGAAGCCTATAGAATGCAGTTAGAAAGCCCCTGAAATTCAAGACATTAAAGCAAAAATGCACCAGTATGAGTTTTTTCCTCACATGTATATCATATTATATAGTTAAATACCACACGAGTAACCAAGGCAATATCACACGAGTGCTGCTTTTGTCCTGAATATGAGTGCAGATGTGAAATTGATTTTACACAACAGTTCAATAAATAAAAAGCTAATATTGTGTAGATGTCTGTTAGTGTAGACAGTAGACACAATATTGTCTGTTTTTGCTCAATTTTGTCAATGAAAATATTAATTATAAAGCTACAGAAGAACTGTTGTGCACCTTCAAGCAACACTCAACAGTGTTTTATTTCTGAATAAATCCACATTTTGAACCAATCAAGCGAACCAATGATTCAATGGCCCATTCATAAAGAGAGCCATTTACTACGAATCAGCCATTTTAAAGAATCTAAGGAATCAATGACTCAATGAATCATTGACATACTCAATTAGACACGGACCATTTATAGTCGGTAAATGTTTATAGTATAGGTAACGTTTAATGTGTATATTGTCTATAGTCTAGCCTAAAAAAAGTGAACAAACTCACACCAGTCTTCTTTAAGCTATCCAAACACTTCCTTTTTTCTGTGAACATTTCCACAATCTT